>NC_062522.1:27115096-27142596 GCF_022655615.1 Tachysurus fulvidraco
AATAATAAAAATTCCATCAGTTAAAAACATATTAAAAATATCTTAAATTGTGTCTTTTGGGAATGGGAGTGGAATATATTTGTAATTTGGGCTAATTTTGGTGCCAGCTTTGATTAGCCAGTGGCTGTTTTTTACACATATCTTTGTACAGAATCAAAAATACGTGTCAACTACACTAGATCACAAGAACCTTTACAAGCCTTAGAACATTTTCACATTGTGTCTGAACTGAAAGGCAGCCCTCATTGGCGCTAATGTAAAAACAGCTTTGTGCTAAAGTAGGTTCTAAAATACCACAGTGCTGGCACACCTCGAATGTCGCACCCAGTGTTGTGCCGCGCTCTTAAACGTCAACACAGATGGGTTGATTTCTGACCGCAAAAATAGCAACAGAGTGCCAATGGGAAAAATTTGGCCTCCACTCAACCATATTAACAATACATCAAAATCACCAAGTTAAGCTTGTGTCTGCTTGAAAAAATAAAGCTCCAAGGGGCAGCAGAATAATCTGTTTGGTTCATCGCACACTAGTAAGAACACGCTAGTGAGCAATCGCTAGCAAACTGACAGGCTACAGATTGTTTAGCACTCATACCTTATTGGATATGAATAAACTGAAGATTGCTGAAAACTGGGACAGGAACAGCAAGTTACAGTTTTTATGAAAAATGTTCAAAAGGAAACAGAATTCTAGGACACATTCTCCGGATGCTCAAGTTCTCGTGTTGGGAGGATAAGAGTGCATCATTGTGGTAGAGGTTAAATAAGGAGCTGCTCCAGTTTGATCCATCATTGCTCATGTTTTCAAAACATGGAGGAATGTATGTCAAAGAGAAAGAATGCTCATCTGTCTATCCATTCATCTGTCTGTCTGACTGTTAGTCCATCCATCCATCCATTCATCCACCCAACTGTCCATCCATCCATCCATCCATCCATCCATCCATCCATCCATCCACCCAACTGTCCATCCATCCATCCATCCATCCATCCATCCATCCATCCATCCATCCATCCATCCATCCATCCATCCATCCATCCATCCATCTGTTTGTCCATCCATCCTAACATCTGTCTATCTGTATGTCCATCCATTCGTCCAAACATCCATCCATCCATCTGCCCGTCTGCCTATCTATCCATCCATCCATCCATCCATCCATCCATCCATCCATCTGTCTGATTGTGCATCCATCCAGCCATGCATCCATCAATCTGTTTGTCCATCCATCTGATTGTTCATCCATCCATCGATCCATTCATCCTCTGTAGTGTTCATCGACACAGGGTCACAGGGAGCCTAGAACCTATCCCAGGGTACTCAGGGTATAAGGCAGGAGACCCCCTGGACACAGGACACACATACAAACATTATGAATACTTTAGAGATGCCAATCAACATACAACCTATGTCTTTGTCATGGAGGATGAAACCTGAGTACCCACAGGAAACCCCCAAAGCACAGGGAGAACATGTAAACTCCATATACTCATTGCAGATGCAGGAATCTAACCCCCAACCCTGGCGGTGTGAGGCATGTTAACTATTAACTTTTCACCATGTCCTGCTTTACAGTGTACTTCATTTTATTTATTCACAAGCTTTTTCTTTTTTAGTGTAATGTTGATGTGCTCTTTATTGCTTTTTGGTCATTTTTGTTGTATGTACCGCTTACAAAAACAATAAAGCATCTTACTTGTTTTACACTGAATCCAGAAATGTGGGCCCAGTTACAATATGTTAACTGCTCACATGAACAAAAATGTACATAACACAAATTTAAGTATATATAGATAAGTCTACTGAATTAAAGCCAGTGTTTCACTCTTCATCTTAATAGCGAATGCTTTATTTTAAAACAAATAAGATGAAACAACTAAAACAACTTGATTACTGATGATGTGCAAGTAATGTAAAAGTCAACATTGATAGCTGATAGAAATGTTATCTGTAAACATTTTGCCATATTTTGTGTGAAAGATATAGTGCAACACATTGTTTACACACATGCGCACACGCATACACACACACAGGCACACACACACACACACACACACACACACACACACACACACACACACACACACACACACACACACACACACACACACACACACACACACACACACACACACACAGGCACACACACACACACAGCACACAAGCCTTAGTAAAGAGTCCCAGCATACCTGCCCAGTGGTAATTAATCGCTCTGGTATTTAGGCCCAGCAGAGTAGACAAATATGACAGAGACAGGGACAATTAGGAGCCCTGTTCAAGCTACATTAACTCCCCACGCTATAACAACTGCGGCTGCCTTGTCTCGGCTTGTAAAAAGCAGCGTGGGGGTCGTTCCTCACGGGCTGCCGAGATATTAATGAAAGAAAAGGAAGATTGTGTTTATTGTACTCCCATAATAGCAAATAAATTTCAATTAACTGCCGCGTCACCCCTTTAACTGCGAGTGGTGACGACTGCAGACATGATCGTCTGAGCACTCGCACTTCGGGCTGTAGAGTCTCCAGCTTTAAAATGTGTTACCTTCAAAGTAGAGTGTTAAAGGTCACTCATATGACTTTTTTTTCCTTCACAGATTTTTTTCACATGCATCCCCATTAAGAGATGATGCAGCTTGCATACTTTGTAGTGTAATGAAGATGCTTTGCATACAATGGTGTGGGTACCTGGAGAGAGAGAGAGAGAGAGAGAGAGAGAGAGCGTGGCAATGAGAGAGAAAACGAACAACAGAAAATGAATGCGAGAGAAACACAGACACAGAGAAAAGTGTTTAGTATTCCTCTATCATCTGGCAACCGAGAGAGCTGCCCTCTTTTCCTCTCCTCTGGCTCTGGATGAGACAATATTTAAGCAATCACTGGATGGGGCATCTCGAAACACCCGGACAGAACGTCCTTTGATTTCTTACAAAGTCACTGCAAGCCAAGACCAACTTTATGATTTAACAAAGTACAAAGAGAACCAATCAGTGATTATTGGTCATGATATTGCAATCGACAGAATTACTTAATTTTGATCAACACAATGTCTCAGTATAGCTATAAAACTCTTACTCAATTTCAGGAGCACACAAATTAAAAGACAGCATGGTGTCATGTCATATCTTTTTCTTATCAAACATAATAAAAGAAACGCTGTGCAAAACGTTCAAAAATCAACAACTGAGAGAACTGAAAGCCGACAGTGTCCTGACTCAATTTATATCAGATTTGCCGCCAGAAAATAATTCATTCGCTTGTAAAGACGATGTCCACTGGAAACACTGGTACTGTACTGGTTAAAAAGGGTTAAACAGGTTTGCTTATAATGTTGCGTTCCTACTTTTATTCTTTATAAAAGAAAGAACTAAAAAAAAAATGGAAAAAACACTCCAGTATCACACTTCAGTGAAATGTTGATTTGTTGGCTGTTCACCCAACAGGAACCATCGGAAAGTCCTTAAAAGTTTGGTTTGGTGTTGCCCCACTTCACACAGCCACCAGTAATTGCTCTTATGTGCACATTAACACTCCGTTCATGCAGGGGCACGCAGGCTCTCGTGGGAATGGAAAAACAAGTGGGTGTGAGACGAGTGGACACATGGACAGAGGAACATGGCCGCTGGCATCAGAGAGAGCGACTGGTCAGCATCCAACTGTCAACAAGAGCGGCAGGGCCGGTGTTTTATTTCTCAGTTCAGTTTTTTTACCGAAATAGAAGCGACATGCAACTTTCAAGGTAAAAGTGTGTTATTCACACAAATCAGCTAAGTATCGTAAGCAGAAACGACTTGACTGAAATGTGATTGGTCATTCATTCATGTTGATACAGTCATTTAATAAAGCAACATGAAATAACAACAGGGGAAATAAACAATGCAAGTATTTAAAAAAATCTACCTTCAGAAATGCGTAGATTTATAGCATTTAGCCGATATACTTAATTAGTGGAATTCAGCAGAAATGAACACAAACTCAACAATCTCAAATGGTATTCAGAAGAACTGAATAGATTTGGTCCAAGAAACACACATTAACCCCTGGAACATGAGTACAGCTATTACAGACATTAATTACATACTGTATGTGTCTTTACTGGTAGGAGGTTAAAAGAAAAATCCTTGCAATTTTGGGAATTTAAGTTTTCCCCCCAAAAATAAATAAATAAATAAAAATAAAAAATGTTGCATCAAATTTGCTGTAAACAACAATAATGATAAAAAAAAAGTTGTAACCAGCCCAGATTCCTCAGTACGACATGAGACACCAGTAAACTCCAACAGTAAAACATTTACTTCATATTATTGGAACTGTAAGTGGTTCTACATGTTACTGAATGATTAGTCTCAGCCTGTTGGTTTATTTTTCTGGCTGTAAACAACAGGTTTTGTTATTCAGAGGCTCTAGCAGTGAATACATCCTTATTCACTATATCACTGGCTAAGATTGCCATCAGTCTCTGTTATGGAAGTATAAAAACATTTAAAAACACTAACCCCACCCCTAATCCTAAATCTAAAGCCTGGTTTTGAAGCACACAGTATTTGTGTGGCTATGCATACAGGATTATGGATAAGCACAGAGAGCAAGAGGCACACTGACAGACTTGTGTGGAAACGGCATAAATGCGCTATTCTATTCCACTAGAAGAAGTGCACTTCAAGAACCCAACTGAAGATTCAACTGAAAAAAAAAAAGTGTCAAACGTTGGATACTTCATGCTTTAAACTTTGCTTATGTATTAGAAAAGGGGTGGGGCTAACAAACAGATGCTTCATGAAAAAACAATTTTCAAGATGGCCGACATCACTACGGTGTACAAGACCTCTCTATTGATCATCTTTTAAATAAGTTGCCAAGTTATGTGATTTATTTATCAACATTTAAAAATTCACTGTATTCTGCTAAATGTGTGTTTTTGACGTCGTCTACCATCGACTAGGAAACGGCTTCATTTGTCCAAAGTTTTCCTTTTGAGACAGGGACAGTTTATTAGGGATAGATGTTAGAGATAAATAGCAATTGAATTAAAACTTTACTATTTTTTATTCTGTTTCTATACTTCTGTAAAGCTGCTTTGAGACAATGGCAATTGTTAAAAGCGCTATACAGATAAATTGAATAGAAATTGAATATGACCCTTCTACAATTCATACACTAGATGGTAGAATAAGTAGTGCATAGTGTATGTGCACAGTGTGTAGCGTGTCAGTTGTATCTTTCTATACAATTTGAATATATGCTTGTGATATACTGTACATGCTTCGGATCATAAATGGTGATCTGTTCCCTGTCTGGTCGAGTTTTATACCTAACAGCACGACATTTTTGATTTAAAAGCTGGAAGAAACTAGTATTGATCTGCTTCCTCTTCTCTGTTTAATCTGTAGCAAAAAACAAGACTTTCATTTAGTTTTTCATTTTGTGTTCTTTAGTGTACACGTTCACGTACTAAAGCAGACATCAACGCACCAATATCTTCAACTGTCCTACAAATACACAGAAAGCAGGCCTACTTTAATCAGAATGACTTCTTCTATGCAGACTGTATCCAAATTTTTTGATGATTGTGGTTGTGGCAAAGCTGCTCGTATCTGATTGGCTAAACTTACAGGTCAGCTGTTCTGAGTTCAGCAATATAGAGATTTTCCTGCATTACAATCTTCTTGTTAAACATTCTCTATTGAAATGACTAGCAAACAGTGCTGCAAGTTAATTTCATCATTACATTTTTAATCTTACTTGTATCGTTCAGTAATTATTATGAATTATTCAGTAAATACGTCGACTAATACGAAAGGCAGATAGTTACGGAAACAGTCCAGAGAGCTGTAGTCTGGTTTTGAGAGTTTAAGTGGCTAAAGTTCATGTGAATTTATTCATGCAAGCAGGATAGGAGACTGGTGCAGTATATACACAGACTGAACAGTACAGTAAGAATTGCATATATGCGCATATATCTAGCCAGTAACATTCATCACCTTCAACCTCTCTGGCTCTCAATTTTTAAGCGCCTTTATTTTTTTTATTTTTTTTTTATTTTTTTTTTTTTACTAAATAGCTATTTCACACAACGCCAGCTTCGGAAAGAAATTTAACCCGGATTTTTGAAATGCAGGTGCATTTTGCATAGCAAAGGTGATTCTGAGCTTTTACTAGCTTTAAAGGGTTTGGAGTTTTGTGCTGATTTACTGTATTACAGCTCTGACTCACACAGTCTGTTGGAAATAATTCATGTTAATATTATTAGCTGATGGTCACAATATGTCAGAAAGCTTAAGAAATTAAAAAAGAAAATCGTTTGCTTGCTTAAATAGATATATACAGTATATTAAATGAAAGTTTTTGTGTGTTTGTGTGTAATCAAAGAAAGAAAGAAAAAAAAATCTGTTTTAAGAAATAATCTTGCCAGACGGATCTCAGTGCAAATTTTCGATAACAGCAGGAAAGTTGGGATTGAAAATAAGCTTTCCAGAAAGCACGTTCTCCACGATAATTATTATTGTTATTACTATTATTGTCCTCGTTCCCACCGCTCCTCTAGTACAGATGATAACCTGTGTAGGCTTGCATGAATTCAAATTATCCCATTTGATAGAGAGTCTGGCGCAAAGTGCTTAATAAAACTGGCTTTTTATTTATATATTTCTGATCTCAGGCAGAGGGCTCTCTGTGCCTTTTGCCTCTGATTACAATCAGCTAATGACGGCGATTCCGCCCTGAGGTGGGGGATTGTGGGAGATGGCCTTCACGTCAGCCAGAGAGGGGGCCTTCGAGGACCCTCTGAAGCAAATCCCTAGAGGATAAAATACAGGAGCTGCTCTGAAAGAAAAGAGAGCAAGCGAAAAGAGAGGGGAGGAGTGGAAGAGTGCAGGCGTTTCTAAGCAGGCTTTAAGATGGCAGATAAGGGTGTAAGAAAGAGACTGATCTGGTGGCAGGTCAGGAGGGATCCGGAGTCTCCATATCGCACTAAAGCCCCATGCCCCAGAGCCTGGAGAGAGAGAGAGAGAAAGAGAGAGAGGGATTTATAAAGGAGGAGAGGACTAGCTGGAATGGGGAGGGGAAAAAAAGGAAATCGGTGGAGTGAATAGGCGCGCATTGTAAGCGCCCTGCCGAGGCAACCTGCACCCGCCGAGACGGGCATGACGTGCCAGTGACAGCGGAAGAATGGCAGAGGGTTTCTCCTTGCTGCCTCTAATGCACTCGCTTATGACAGCTAAAGGGGAGAAAGCAGGAAATTGGTTAGGAGGAATTACTGGTGTTATACAGCTTGCCATCTTACAAATGAATACCGTTTAGCTTTGGCATATAAATGAGTGGATTTCGCTGCAAGAGTGTGGGAGAGCGAGGGAACGAGAGAGAGATGGTGACAGAGGGAGAGAAGTGGCAGTAGGAGCAATCAGTTGTGGGGAAAATTTTCTGCGCCTTCTAAATGAGTGGGTGCGTGCGTGCGGGCATCTGTGTGTGTGTGTGTGTGTGTGTGTGTGTGTGTGTGTGTAAGAGTGTGTGGCAGTAGAAAATTATGCAAGCAAGTAACAATGAGCAAATTGAACCTCGAGCAAATGCAGAGCAAGGTCAGGCAGAAAGACAAGGCAAGTGGGTGGGAGCGAAGAACAGATCATGATAAATTGGCTCGCATTTTCCAAAACGCTGGCCCTAATGCCCCGCTCCAAGCCAAGCCTGCTAGCCTGGAACTTTCTGCTCGCTAATACCTCCACGCAGCCATTTGTGATGTATGAAAACCAGGCTGTGGCACTAATTGCACAATTACAAAGCGGAAGCTGAGCAGTGCCGAGGAGAGGGAGGAGGGGAGGCACGCCCAAACGTGTAGGTTTTCTGCCCTCCTTTCCCTCTCTCTCTCTCTCTCTCTCTCTCTCTCTCTCTCTCTCTTACTCACATACCTCAATGTTTCTTCATCTGTGGTGAAGTAACAGTGTGCATGTGAGGGGGAGGAAGGAGCGCAAAATAAAAATTCTCCTGAAAAATGTATTACTCACTGCTGTGGGAGACTGTATTTTGCTCCTGTGCTTTACAGACTCTGTTGACTATCGGAATGAGAGATGCAAGTCCAGATACTGCGCAGGTCAGTAACACACCCACAGCTTGATGTCCAGCTAATGACAGTTTTGTGATTCCTAATCATTTTCACAGAGACCTGACTGACAATTTATACATTATGAGAATGATATAAAGCAAGCAAGTAAAAGTAGAGTTTACTGTTTTCACACTTCCATGCACATTTCATGCTATTTAGATTTTGGTACGTTTTGTTCTCTTCACATGCATCATGTCTGAAAGTTATCTGCTCTTAAAGCTGATCCTGGAGTACCATGATTGGTTCAACCTACTTCCAGTGGTACTTCCTGTTTCAAGTTTACTTCCTGCAAACAGTTTCCAGGTTTCAGGATTGTGGGAGAAGGTTAGTTATGGTCACTGGAGGATGTATATAAATTATGGCTTTAATAGGACTGTAGCATTTATTAGTTCTTTATGGTGCTAGTGCTTGCAGTACAAACAGCATGTCTTGTATTTACATCATTAGGCAGACATGCTTATCCAGAGTGACTTACATTTAATCTAATTTATACAACTGAGCAGTTAAAGACTTTGCTTGAGCATTTAGGGGCCCAGTAGTGGCATCTTGGTGGTCCAGGGATATAACATCATGACCTTCCGAACTGTTGTCTAACACCTTAACCACTGAGCTATTATACCAATTACCCAATGCTTCATGTTCGCTTGTATGAGGAAAAACCTTCTAACATTACAATGGCATGAATCTTCTAACATGAAAAGTATTTGCAGTGTTCTCGGAGTGTCGTTGTGAAGAATTATAATAATAATAATAATAATAATAATAATAATAATAATAATAATAATAATAATAATAATAAAGTCCGCGGTTTTGAAAGAATTCGTCAGACCTTCAGTTCCCTCAAACAAACCCAGAATCATCTCTAGGTATCCAGGCAGAGTGTCCGCAACCAAATATCTTTTTTGTTGTCCTTATACAGTACAGTATGAGCAAAATTGTCACTTCCTCATCATCACTTCCTATCATCCTTATTCATTCTTAAGGAACACGGATCTATTAAAGTTCATCCAGCTTCTATAAACACGCTGACTTCTGAGAACGGAGAAGAAAAGCTCAAAGGTTAAGCCTGTAATTGTTTTCCCTCTTAGAGTCATTAAAGAGCTTTCCCGCACAAACAGATGGTCATAAAAAAAAAGACGAGACTTTTTTCCCTTTTTTTCCTTCTTGGATGATCCCTGGAGTATCAGTTAACATCTCGGTGCATATCAGGTGGATTCTGTGCAGCGACATTCCTATTTATCTCACGTCTCGTTCGGAGATAGCTACCTACAACTGCCGGTGTGACCTCCGGTGCGAGCGCATTAATTTTGCCTCAGTATTTCTATGGCATCAATTAATAAAAAGTGACGAGGTCTCTGGCAAATGAACACCCACTGATAAATGAGGGCCTGGACTTAATTGCTCAGTAAATTAAGAGCTCACAATAGTGACGGTGCGCACTGGTTTTAATATTTAAAAAGCCATTAGATGCTGGAACGTCTAGCTTAGTTAAGTGTGTAGTGATGTGCGCTTCGCCCTAAAGAACACAGCGATGAAATGGAGTACGACTTGAAAGCAGTAATTGAAGGCAACTTGGATTCTTTCATTTCCATGCATGTTAAATTCATTCTTTGGTGTATATAACAAACCATGTAAGAATTCAAGGGCCAAGCACACACACACACACACACACACACACACACACACACACACACACACACACACACACACACACACACACACACACACACACACACACACACACACACACACAGAGGTAACAGAGATGAGCACTACCCAACATTTCTATTATCCACTAAAGGATAAAACATAAGCCTCCAAATGTATTTAATAATGTTATGTATTTGTTACTGCATAATTTGGATGACAACAGGCAGCTCTCATGCCAGCAATAACCGCTGCGATATGATCTTGATTACTATGGAGCCATAACAGCGCTCTATGGTGCGGGAAAATGGAGCCTGTTAATCCCTTGAAAAACCGAGGACACCAAGCGTTTATAATGATGGATCACTTTCAGTAATTTCTCTTTATTATGATTGGGCAAGATCAATATTTTAACAGTCCGGTTACGGTCTTTAGTACAGTACTCAATATGTATTATTCATAACCTTTGTCAGCGCAGGAGGGCTAGCATTTCTCAGACTTAGAGAGAGAGAGAGAGAGAGAGAGAGAGAGAGAGAGAGAGAGAGAGAGAGAGGAAGAGGTGGCTGCTGTAAATGACTCTGAGTCTGTGGATATACTGTATGTATACATATATATATATATATATATATATATATATATATATATATATATATATATATATATATATATATATATATATATTCATACACCAGTAACTTCAGTAGGAACACCTGTACACCTGCTCATTTATGCAGTAACAACTCTTTACATCCATTGTAAACAGAAAAGCATCTCATTCACACCAAACATCAAATCTTCAGCCAGGAGGGTCAACCCTGTCTACCACATACAGGAATCGGACACAGCTTTATAAAAACTGCACGGTGGACGATTACAAAAACCTTGTCACCTTGATGGATTTTGCTTTTTGCTGTTCAGGTCTGAATTTGACTCAAACAGCATGAATCCATGGACCCAAACTACCTATCAAAAACACACGCTGGTCATGTGTCATTTTGTTGGGAATGTTGTCCTGGTCTCTTTTATCCATCTGAGCATTGTTTGAGTATCTGGGTATCGTTGTTGATCACATGCATCCCTTTATGGCCATGATTTACTTAGTCTATTGGCTTAATATATAAATGCACCAGTGAAGCAACTGGTTCCATGGGCATTTGGGATGACGTAGAATGGGAGACTCTATTGATTTAGTAAATTAACTAAATTTATTTGGAAATGTCATAAAGAGGTCTAAACAAAACTAACTGCCTGAGCAGTATTAAAAAACATCTTGTCTCAACATCTCAATAACAACAACATCCTTCCTTCAGGCTACCCCAAAAGTGGGCTTACATTTGGGCAGACAGATGCATTAACCCGCATTCACCAGGTACACAGCATCGTTTCCAGAGCTATATGTCACCATGCTACGCCTTGTAATACCCTGAAACTGGATAGCAGCATATGCTTCCTTGACACACTTTGCCAAAGCTTGGAGTAAAAACCAGGGGGATTAGACACTCTGACACACTTCTATCTGGTCACACACTCCGGTGCTGTGCGGGAAGGTCTGTCACAATCAAAGCCTTGCCTACAATCTCCTTCCAGCAAAAAAAAAAAGGGCAGCAAAGAGGATTTCTTAGTGAGGTTCTAACCATCTCAAAAAAAAAAAGGAAATCCTCCACACCTCCCTCCCCAAACTCCTGACCTGGCCTCACCTCCACCGTATTCAAAGTCCCTGGATGGATAGGAAGAAGGGAACGAGGGCTTGGAAAGTTTGCGGAGGCCCTGATTAGATCGGCAGTGGTAATAGGCTCCTCTACGAACCCGGGCAGCGCTGCGACTGGAATTAATCAGCTCTTCTGGGAGCTTCTTCCAGCCTCGCTCCGCAGGCAAGCCACTTTGGAGTCGTTTACCAGCCAATCCGACTGTCAGGCTTCTGTCATTTAGGCCTTTTCATTACACACCAACTCTGGGTCTTTTTCTCGCTAAAAAAAGAAAGAGTGACTGAGAGGGAAAAGAGAGAGAGAGGGAGAGAGAGGAAAAATTGAAATGGATGACAGATTAGCTTAATGCACAGGGTACTTTTTTATAGATGACTATTATTATTACTCTCCTTTTGTTGCAAACATAGAGAGTGCAATAATGCAAAAAGGGGCAAAAAGCAAGGGATGAGAGGGGATGAATGCAAAGGGAGAGAGAGAGGAAGAGAAGTGCAAGATGAAGGGCATCAGGCTGTTCCAGTGACCATTTTTTGGGGAGTAATTAGGATATTGAGGAGCTAACGAACCCTCTTCGGCCGCCATCACTGGCATTAGCGAGTGATGCTAGCAGCACCGCTGTCCTAAATGTGACAATAGGTGGGCAAGCTTTGTTCCTCGTTTATGGAACCCTCAGAGCCATAACCAGCAATTACTGCCACTCGGTGTCTCCAGGGCCTGAGGCCGGCTCTCTCTGCCACGCTAAGCCCTGCTTAGGCAACCTATTTTAGGCACTCCGGCAGGCTAGAGAACACCTCAAAGGTTAGATTAGCCTATGATGAAATACAGGGCCTTCCTGCTGCAAAAAATTGCCGAGGGAGAGTGAGGAGAAGAGAGGAGATTGCGGCACAGCTGTCCTTACCTCCAACCACAGCCGGGGAATGAATCAGACAAATATTCATGAGTAAACAAAGGAAGCCATTTGAAAAATTGCCAGAGGAAATAACAGATTAATATTAAAAAATAGGTGGCATGAATAGTGTATTATGAACCTGATGTGGAGGTTGGAGAGAGAAATAGTATCAGAGTTTCATTAGGATCACAGATTAGCTTCAAAAGCTGTCAAAGCCACACCTAAGACTTCCAAATAGAGGGCAGTAAACCTAAATAAAGTATAATGATTGTACATTAACATTTATAATACTTGACAGACGGCAAATAGGCCGGAGTCTAGAGGAAAACTATCAAGTGCTATCAAGTTTTTTTAATAACTGCTCATTTAATTAAGTGCTCGTTTTATTGAAGGCATATGCCTGGTGCAGCTCCAATGGAAGTTGTAATACTTGCTTTAGTGAAATCCCGATGCAGACCAAACAAAGTCCATGAGCTTGCTGTATACACACATATTACAGTAGGTAGCTGGATTGTGTCCTGGAGCCAGGATGCTGACATGAGCAAAGGAGGAACCAGTCAGTTTTCGTGATTGATTCAGGACCTACATAACGGCAAAATAAATGGCCCTCACTGCTAATTTCCTGCTCATTGTATCTGATGAAATATGCCTGCTCGTTTTGGCTGGCTGACATGAAATATTGGTGTGTGGTGGCTCGGACGGACAAGAAACAGAGCTCTCCCAGCCACTGTACCTCACCTCGCAGACAATCCACAGAGAGTGGGCCAATTAAGATAAGACTCCTTGCACAGGAAGAGGATGTTTGACATGCTGTCATGCTAATAGAGACAACCGCAATTACTCCAAAGGTACGACACAGACATCGGTACCTGCAGAATGTTGCCCTAATTGGTGGACTGTTCCTCTCAAAAGTCTGGAGGCTGTTGAAGAGCCCCTGTTTGGTCTGTGGTTCCTCTTAGCCGTCTCATTACGAAAGGTACTGCTTCTGCCAGGGGCCATTTCTCACGGTCAGCAACATCTTAGCGATGTAGGCTTGCAGGGTACAAATTGTAGCTTACTTGGTATGGTGTCACATTAAGGAAGCCTGGACTCTTTACGGTGTTTACAGAAAGCACAACCGCTACAGTTCAGCTCAAGTGCTGTAAAGTGATCTGTTTTACAAAGTGAGTCCACTTGAAAACTCAGAATAAGACCTGAAGCACACGACAGTCATGTTTCCAACACTGGGCCATAATGGGATTGCCTGAGGGGTAGCCTGAGAGTTAGAGTTTTCTGGCTGCATGGCACATAGCCTGAAGGAATTTTTGCTGTTAGCGAAATATGATATGCTTCACATCAAGTTGTTAATTAGAAAGTCTGTATATTTAGTATGGCTTTAAGGAATCATGTAGCTAGGTGAGAAGATGAGAAAGAACCTGATATCATGTTAAATTTTGTAGATTTGGAAGAGCAATGTGGTGGGAATTTCATAAAAAAGATATATGTTTATATTTGTAAATGTACTAAATGAACGAAAAGGGATCTGCTAATTTAATGATGTCATTCTTTCAGCTTGCCACATGAAGAGAAAGAGGGTGGAAGAGTGCGTTTGTGTGTAGCACTAAGACAAGCCTTGTGTGTTGTTGTTGTTGTGTTTATAGCATAATCCACTATACCCAAATGTGCAACAAAGACTGATATTCTAAAACATTTAGATTTGTCTAATTACATTTCTATCCTTATTTGCTACCCCTCTCATTACTAACTGATATGTTATTCTTTAACATAAATTCACCGAACCTTTTTTTTTGTGGAATGTAAATGCCAATAAATGTATTCAAGAATAAATGAATCTTAATACTAAAACTTGTCTCTGCCATGCATTTTTAAGTGAATATACTAAGTAAAGAAAATGACTCATGATGTCTAAGAATGACACTCACTGGCATGAGGTAATGATCTAATTTCTGGACAGGGTCTACAAATCTGAACAAATGAGTGAACGAATCTGAAGGAATCTAAACAAGTCTGATGGAATGTGAGTGAATCTGTAAACAAGTATAAATGAATTTGAGTGAATCAGTGAACAAATCAAAAAAAAATTTGAACAAATCAGTGAATGAATCTGAATGAGCAAAAAAAATCTGCAGGAATTTGAATGAATCAGTGAACAAATCTGAATAAATCTGAATAAATTTGACAAATCAATCTGAAGGAATTAGAATTTATCAGTGAACAAATCTGAATAAATCTGAACAAATGTAATGAAATCTGACTGAATCAGTAAACAAATATGGTTGATTCTGTGTGAATCACTGAACAAATCAGTAAATAAATCAAAATTACTTACTCGGAACAAATCTGGAGGAATTCGAACGAATCATTGAATGAATCTGAATGAATTTGTGAACAAATATAAATGTCTGAACATATCAGTGAATGAATCTGAACAAATCTGAAAGAATTTAAATGAATCAGTGAACAAATTTGAACAAATCAGTGAATGAATCTGGATTAATCTGAACAAATGTAATGGAGTCTGACTGAATCAGTAAACCAATATGGATGAATCTAAGCGAATCAGTGAATGAATCTGGAGTAATCTGAACAAACCAGTGAACGATTCTGAATGAATCTGAACAAATCTGAAGGAATTTGAATGAATCATTGAATAAATCTGAACTAATCTGTGAAGATATCTAAATGAATTTGTGAACAACTCTGACTGAATCTGAACAAATCATGTTGGTGAGCAGATTCAAAAGATTTGAGTCACTGGGATGAAAAATTATTATTAAATTAAATTATTGGCAGGTTCTCAATAATCAGTTTGATTAACATTGTAAACCCATTAAGACTACATACTGAAACTATGTTAAGATGTAGAGTGTTTAGATTTTCTGAGTGTATTTTCTCAGTCACTGGAATACACTAGAAGGTTCAATAATGCATGGTGTCACAATTTCAGGGTTGTTTATATTATATTATTACAATATACAATATTATTTGACATTACCGAAATAAATGAGCTTTCCACTGTATTACTGTGTATTCAGTATATACTGGAACATTTATAGTACAATAGACACTTACTTATTATTACTCTTCTTAAACATATTCAAACCACAGTTTACAGTTTACAGGTCATATGAGACATATAGCTTAAAAAATATCAATTATTTTTTTAATTAATAAAAATAAAAAAAAATGTAAAAAGCTGTTGCGGTAGAAGAGGAACTTAGAGTGTGACATAATACTGAATTATATTGTATTTTTTAAAAGTCATTATGCTTTAGGTCCACGTGCAATTAATCTCCTGTTTCCATAATCCGTTCTAACAATATTTATCCAGCGAACGTTCTGTCCAGCGAGCTAAACACCAGCATTCAGATTTGACTAGACTGTTAGCTTATTGTGCTAGTGAACTGTAGTTCCTTTGCCCGCTAGCTACAGCAGTTGCTTTTGGCCTACTCCTGCCTGGCACGAGTGGGAACCCTGGAAATCCCAAAACAGCCCATCGAGCATGTCACGGTGCAGCCAAGGTACACTGTGCAGGTGAGGGCGGCCCACCGCAGGACGTGTTTGTTTGGACTTGGACCCGGATTTGGAGCCTGCCAGGAAATGTGCTGCTTCTGGCAGCTCTCAGAGAGAACGGCAACAAGAGACAGAGAAGAGACAGAATGTGGGAAAAGGGGTGGGGGGGTGTTTTCAGTGGCAGAAGGGGGCAAACTATGACTGGCAGTAAGTGTGCACTGTTTGTCAGAAGCTAGGAAACATAACATAGTGCAGAGGACCAAAAAGCAGGTGAGGTAGTCACAAGCACCATGGCAGAATCTGCTTACTTGTATGAGTAGCCTTATTATTCCGGTTAGCTGCGCCATTTTTCTTACGTCTCTTAATTTCATGAGCTCTTTTTGCATGTCAGCTGCAAACACCCAACCATTTTGGTAAACATCCAAAGGGATGGAGTTACAGAGATGCAGGATGCTTGTTACCCAGAATCTGTTCCTTCGACGCTTTTTCTGTCGGCTTTGTGATAACCGCGACATCCTTTAACCTCGACACCCCCAATTAGGGGAGCAGGGTAGGAGAGGCAATGTGCAACGCATTGCTTTGACCCATGCATGTTACGTCTGAGAGAGGGAGATGGAGCAGGAAGGATATCGCAGGGAGAAACAGTCTGTCGAATGGCCAGGGGCACTCCCTGGCTCTCTATCAATGCAAACCAGACTACTACCTTGGGCTAGGAGGACATTTCACTTTTTATACCCCCATCCTTCTCATCCCCCTCCCCCCCTTTTAAAGCTACATTTATTTTGAAAGCAGCACAAGAGGAAAGAAGGGGAGGGAAAAGACTTATGGAGGAAGAAAAAAAAAAGATGAAAAGCATCCTTAGCATGCCGGAAACATCTGGTTTCATATTCAAAGCCTGAAAAAAAGGAAATTGCAAAAAGACAAAAACTCTTATGTTTTGATTTATTTTATTATTGGAAGGGCTGTAGCGTGCAGTGGTGCAGTTCAAATTTGTGGCAGTAAAACACGAGGAAGCAGAGACATTAGCCTCCTTACGTTCCAGTCCTGACTGATAACAGCACAATAACATCCACTACTGCTGCGTTCTGTCCTAAATTACACTGAGGGACTGTTGTTAATTGGATGAATGAGTTTACAGAGAGAGAGAGAGAGAGAGAGAGAGAGAGAGAGAGAGAGAGAGAGAGAGGGGAATGTGTGGTAGGAATCCTCATCCATCTCTACAGCTTGGTCCCTGCTTCTCCTTCTTGGCTGATTCATTTCCTCTTGCTGACAGGAAGAAGTGGACGGAGAGAGAGAGAGAGAGAGCTGTGTACAGTAGACATTCAAAAACATAGACATTGTATTAGCAGTTTTAGAGCTCTGTTGACTGTGTGGAACTTTACACAAACTGTGCTGGAACTACCACCACCATGTTTCACAACATCTCAAAAAAGCAGGATAATCTCAATTAAGTTCCATTTGAAATATAATTCAATATTTTTTGTTCTTCCATTTATCAATTTTGATCTAGAAATGCATTATACATTTACTGTATAAATCACTAAAACCTTTCCGTTTAAACCCTGTCTCTTTTACCACATTATCTTTTGTTCTTGTTTTCTCACTTCTGGTCCTGAAAGTGATTTTTTGATGATCCAAACACAGAGACTGAAGAAGGGAAAAGAGTCTCCAGCTCATTCTGACCCTCTAATATTTTATAGCCACAAAATGCCTTTAACATCCAACAGAAGTGCAAATAGTAGAAGAAAATGTGTAAAGGAACAAGTGCAGATAAATATTTAAATATGTTTTCAACAATAAACAAAGCTATGGCAGGTAGAATGTGCATAAAAATACTAGGTGTATATTGTTATGTAGAATGTTGTATAGATACAGTATGTATGAAAATGATTTATGCTGTGCAAATGTGTGCATTATGTACAACAATAAGCAGAAAATATACAGTGCATTTACAGATAATATACATAAATCGAGGTAAACTTGCGTAAACAATGAATGTAGAGTTATATACAATTAAAATTTGTGGAAAAGAATGTACAGGGTGGAGCAGAACTGCACTGTGATTGCAGACAGTGAAGTATTAGTCAAGACGAATGAATACTTCATCTAGGTCATGCATTGGGGCAACTAATTAAGCAGAAATGGAAACCAAGATATCAGTAATGAAGCCTGAACATTTATTGAAATTATTTCCACAATAAGTGTCAATGTGGAGAATATTCCTAGGATATGTATCATATCCTACCGCTTAATCACATAGACTACTTCCAAACAGTCCTAAAACAAATCCAGAGCTGAATGTTTGTCTTTCAGATTTTTTCACAAAAAACAAAATTTGTTGTGCTTTTTGATTTGTTGTGCCGTTTTCGTTTTTGCTGCTGCATTTTGGTTTTGCTGATGTGTTTTGCCCTCACCAGCCGATGTACCTCCACTGACAGGAATAATGTTAATATTTACTTAAAAAAAAAAGAAATCAGTCTTTTAACAGCATGTAATTTGTTACGAATGAAGTTCACAGGGTGCTTGGTAGGAATTTTAAGCAAGAGTAATTTTGTTTGATTTCATGCAAATGAAAGGCTATGACCGGTGAGTTCACCCCTAGACTTAACATTATTCATATATTGAATTGCAAATACGAAATAATAAAAAAATAAATAAATATAAAAATATAATAATAATACATAGAATAAAATTAAATATTGAAATTGTAACAACATATAATAAATACATTGCTGTTAGGGTGTCATGTTGTTGGCTTGCTAAACTCAAAAAAATCAAGCCGATGGTTTCTTCTTCTTCTTCTTCGTCTTCGTCTTCTTCTTCTTCTTCTTCTTCTTCTTCTTCTTCTTCTTCTTCTTCTTCTTCTTGTTATTATTATTATTATTATTATTATTATTATTATTATTATTATTATTATTATTATTATTATTATTATTATTATTATGCTGGGTTGTTTCACACAGTTGCTGGTTCCCTGTCTGGATTCTGAGATTAGAGTTTCACATGTCCTCCCTATGGCTCAAAACTGCCTCTAGGTGTGAATGAGTGTGTGAATGTGTGTGAATGTCAGTATTTACTGCTGTGTACAACTGAAGTAAAACAACTGCATTGTCCATAGAAGCTGAGAGCACTCTGACTTATCATTTATTTCAATCTCGATAATTATACTGCCACAGATTATACAACACTGTGGTCAAGACCTGTTGTGTGTGGTTCCCTGTGATGGACTGACACTACCACTTCACACCATAAAGCTCTAGATTCTACACAACCCTAAAAAATGCAAGCTGCCAATTACATATACACAAAATATTCAGATTACAACAGATAAAATGATCAATATAAACAGATACAGATATCTCTCTAAATAAATAAGTAGAGCCCTTCCACTTATTTTAAAGTAACATTGCTAAAATGATTCCCAATATCACGATATCGTGAAACATGCTGGGATTTTATTTTTGGTGTTATTTTTGCCATGGCATTCATGGTAAAAAAAAATTATTTAAAACTACAGCCTTTTGGAGGTTTAAATCAACAGACAACATTTTTTTTATTTAGACCATAAACAGATACACATACAATATATAAACTGGTTCCTTGTTCTTTAAAAACAAATATATATATATATATATATATATATATATATATATATATATATATATATATATATATATATATATATATATAACATATTTGATACATATATGAAACATATCAAAAAGAGCATGTAATATACTATTCTATAATGAGTAAATATGATTTACTGGTTTACCTAAACAATAAATAAATAAATAAATAAATAAATAAATAAATAAATAAATAAATAAATAAATAAATATCAGGATTAAAATACTAACTTTAACCAGATGCTTTTAAAGACATGAACCCATGTTGAAATCTTGTTCTATCTTCCAGGTTTGAAGAATATCTAGGAAAGGCATTAATGTCTGTGTGACCATGTTGTTGGCTTGATTAATATGAGTGAGCGAAGGCCTGGCAGGGTGCAGAAGGCTCTGGAGAAAGCGACAGACTAAAGCAGTAAATTTTGCTGGACGGGCACAGGCCGCCTGCTCCTAACAGATGGAGGAAAGTTAGACACTGTTTCCTTCTATATAAGGCTTGATGGACGACTGTCAGGATTTACTGGCAGAGCGGGCGGTGTAAGGGGGTGTGTGGGGCACTGCTGCGCTGGTGATACAGCTGAGCATGTGCGTCTGGGGTGTATTTCACTGACAGTGGTTCTTTTAAAGGAGGTTAATGTGCACCGCTCTCCTCTGTCCACTCTTCCTCTGCTTTTCGCAGCTTACTCTTCCTCTAACCAACAATGTAAAATATTTTACTGTTCATTTTATAGTAAAATAATGGCAGCATTGTTGACAGTAAACTTCTACCAGTGCCAATGTATAAAGCTATACAGCAATTTCATGTAAATATCATTGTACAGTAGTGGACTGCAACTGTTCCTGCAACTGTATACAGCGATGTGTTTTTATATGACGATTCAAATATGTAATAATAATAAAAATGATGATAGTAACATTAATAATTACATTAATGTTAACAAAGTAATCATTATTGTTAATTATTCACTTATAAATTAATACAAAATACAGATATTGAACAACAACAACAACAACAACAACAACAACAACAATAATAATAATAATAATAATTATTATTATTATTATTATTATTGTTATTATATACAATTAAAATTCATACTATAAATGTATCTAAAAACAATTATGAAGTAATTATCAATTAATTACTTTAATAAAAAAAAAAACTAACAGTTTCTATTATTTCACAAATTTATCTCACAGACAATTTGATCTTTTCTAACTTGTCATTCATAAGTACATTATTTCATGTATAATCCCCCAAATAAATCCCCCAAAATTAATGGCACTGATTACACCTTATGTATTCTGTGAATTATAGAACTTTTTTAATATAAAAGCTTCATTGCTTTGCAAGATTTCTGCATAGAACCATTTTCTTCAGTTTGTACAGGATTGTCATCATACTGCATAATGTAACAAGGTGAACAGGTTATTTCATGGATATCGAGCAGGATGTTATTGGGATCATCTCATACAGTTTGGCAAGTAATCTTGAAAGAGCTTTGTAATCTCAGAGACTGAAAATGTAATTAAAATGAGGCAAAACACTTGTAAACAGTAATAAACAGCTGACTTTACCTCACCAGTCTGCCTTCTCTGCAGTCCCTTATAAAAACAACAAAAGCACACTCACATGGATACATACGTCCTTCCCAATTATGATGAAGCACACACATGGACCAATATCTGCACAACATGCACATAATGGTTGTGGATACTGTTGTTCAAATGATACAAGATATAATCCTGTCTTCTAGCACAATGTTATGGCTCAGCCCGGACTTTTGGCCATGTGCTTCTGTTTATGTTCCATGTCACGTGTCTGCCCTGCCTTTGTTTACTCCTCCCCGTCTCTGCACACCTGTTCCCTATGTGTTAATTGTCATGTCTATTTAACCGTGCCTCTGACGGAATCCTCGTCAATGTATGTCATTCTTCCTCGTCCTTTGTCCTGTCTAGTTTTCGTCCATGTTCCTGCTTAGTGTATTTCAGTTATTAAACCCTATTTGTTTGTAGCTATACTGCATCTGGGTCTGTTTTCCTCCTCCCGATGTGACACACAAATCATGTCATCTGTGAGACTTCGGTAGCTCAAGGGAGAGAAAAGTGAGCTTGGATTCTGATGTATCAAAGCAGGCCAGGTTCAAGCAAGCACAGAACACAGCCTGCAGATAGAAAGAGTCAAATTTACTTAATTTACTGAAGACACTTAATTTCCCTAACCTACAGTACATATCAACATACTTCTGCACCAAAATTTGATCTTGGTCAGGTAGAAATGGATGGTAGAAATGATTTAGGGAAAGACTTATAGCCAAAGATAAGTTATCACGTATCCAAAGAGCTAATAGTCATTAACAGTTATCTGGTGCTATGTATCATCAGTACTAAACTTTCAATGTTAAACTGTATTAATGTAATTCCTTTTTCCCTACTTGACTATAATGTAAGTTTAAATTAGACTCAGACAAAGCTCTATTTTTCCCCCCACAAATGTCTATCTCTTGTATTTGTCAATCAAAGAGACACTGATTTTCTTGTGGACTTCTACCAGCTCATGTACGTGGAAAAGGGCAGTTAGCACTTCATTCTGATATGGTAGCTGAACATATTAGAAATAAGAGTGAAAAAACCTCTGAGGCGATGGCACGTTTTATTTTCATAGGTTGATTGATTTAGAGAAACATGCTGACTGCTTTGAAAACATTGGTGATTGTGAACTCTCAGTGATGGAGAGAATGGTGCTTGGACCCCTATCTCATTACTGAGTATTTTATTATCATTTATTTTTTTGTGTGTAACTTGATTTATAGCAACACTCAGAGGCTTTATAAACATTTCTATGAGCTGTCATTGGTGGTCAAAGACGATATTTGGACCACAATCTCCGCATCAAAGTGGATTCCAGAAATCTTCAGTGGATTCCAGAAAAAAATGCTTCTCAATTTGTTAGTTATACAATTTAATCTCTTAAAGACACAAGTGATAACTTGTTTTAAAAGAGCTGATGCCAGCAAAATTATTCTCCATTACAATTTAAAGACAGTTGACATCTCTGCCATGTCTAGACTGTTTGATTTTTTTGCAATGACAAAAGAATAAGACTGGAAATGTTTAAACAAATTTGTGCTGTAGTCTTTCTGAAAGCAGCTTGTTCTGTCTCTGTGGTCAAGACAAGGTGCTAATCAAAATAAGGAACACAGAATTCTAACCCGGGACTATAAGGATACTGTATAGTATTTATTTTTTATTTTTTTGTGTTTATTGTGTTTATTATAGTTATTAAAGTTATTATAGTCATTATAATTAGTGACTGGTCACTGGCTAAAGCTCACATATAATCAGACCTAGATTTGTTCAACTTAGATCTAATATGCTAAAAAAAAACAACAACTCTGGCACCAATAAATAGCCAAAAGATTATTGTACACATTAGAGTTCTTAACGCGGTACTGAGGGGGGACTGTGAAATCAATTTTACAGATAAATGGGTACCTGCAGTTTCAGAAAACCAAAGAATACAACTAGCATTTAATCAGGTACAAACAGAATATTAGGAAATATTTTAGCCTGTGCAGTGAATAATGTTTGAACCTATGATTTGCTGACTCATCATTTGTGATATATATATACAGTATATGGCATTTTGCAGTTGCCCTTATCTCATTTTATACAACTGAGGGCCTTGCTCAGGGGCCAGAAATGGCAGCTTGATGTGTAATCCATGCCTTCACCACTGAGCTACCACATCCCTGTATGTTATGTGTTGGATGTAGTAGCATGTGTTGAAAGTAAGTTAAATATTGAACTTGTTCAGAATGTGCATATTTCACAGAATGGAAAAAAAAATCTATAATATATTGTATGTAGCCTAAAACATTGGTGTAATTAGATAGTGTGTTTTATTTCATGACATGGAAAGGTTCAGAACTGCGAGCTTCAGCAGTTATTTTAAACTGTAATGAAATTACATGCCAGATTTGAGATTATGACCATTTCATACAAAATGTATAGCTACCATACGTAAACAAGCATTTTCTAGAACGGTGCAGTTCAGCAGCCTCACATGTTCAGGGTTTGTACAGTACGTGTGTCCTCCAGTTTTCCTCCAGATCGGCACCTCTGTGGGAATGTATGAGTACTGATCAGTTATATCCTGTGATGGACTTCCATCTTGTCCAAAGTGCTGCCTAAAATGAATATATGCCTGAATTTCTAGGATTCATCTCATTACACCATTTCAAAGTTGCTTATGTGTGGCATTCTGTACAGTAGGTGCATTTTACCAACAGTGCTAATCTTAGGCTGGTAGGCTAGCAGCTGGAGCACCAGGGAAAGCTGATGGTCCCTTTTTTGTGCTAAATCCAACTCTCTGCCTAAGCTGCTGATTAATATTTACACAGAATTTGGCGATTTCCCATCAGGCATCCCCTCCTCTTTCACCTCACAGTGTAAGCTCAAAGAACACCAAGACACCTTGCCCTTGGAGGAGGCGAGAGCTCGATTTTCTGTTTGCTGCCATTTGTCATCAGCGGCTAAGAGAGATCAACAGTCGTCTGCACACAAATCAATATTCTCTTAACCCAGAACTAATCTAGAGAGAGTTTCCTGCAATTTCACCTTCTCTCTTCTGCTCCCCTTCCCCCTTTGGCCTTCAACACAATCCCTCCATCTATTTTTTTAAAAAGTTTTTTTTCTTCACTAGTCATTTTGGGCTGCCATTAACCAGAGCAGGTCGTGATCAAGGGCGGTGAAGAAGATGATAGGTGCTAATAGGGAGCATGTGGAGTTGAGAGTTTTGGAGTCTTTATTGACCTTTGTATAGAGGAATAAAGGCTGGCATCCTAATTGTGACGCTGAAAGAATCCTGTAGCAGATTCTGTACACTTTCCAGAATGTTCAGCTTCCACTTTCACCACTGCAATGCTTCTGATTTTTCAGACTGTTTCTGGTACATGACCTTATGGATACTGATACTGAAATGTGTATATTTAGTACTAATTTATTATAAATAAATCAGGCATGCTAAAGGATATTTTATTTAGCTCATGTTATGTTTCCCTGTTAGTGGTTAGCATATTTGTCTCACATCTCCAAGGCTCGGGGATCAATTTCTGCTTCCACTCCCTGGGCAGAGCTCGCATGTTCTCCCAGGACCTTGGGATTTCCTCTGGGTACTCCAGTTTCCTTCCCCTGTCCAAAATAGTTGTAAGCTGATTGGCATCTCTAAATTGTCCATAATGTGTGTGTTTTTTTACATGATTGTGCCCTGTAATGAGTTGCCATCCTGTACAATGATAGACTCCAGGTTCCCCATAACCCTGTGTAGGACAAACAATTCAGAAAATGAATGGATTTATAGATACATGGATGGATAGACAGATGGATGAATGAATGGATGGATGGATAGATGGACAAAAGGATGGATAGATGGATGGATTTATAGATACATGGATGGATAGACAGATGGTTGAATGAATGGATGGATGGATAGATGGACAAAAGGATGGATAGATGGATGGATTTATGGATACATGGATGGATAGACAGATGGATGAATGAATGGATGGATGGATAGATGGACAAAAGGATGGATAGATGGATGGATGTATGGACAGATGGACATACTGATGGATAGATGTATGGATGGACAGACAGACAAACAGATGAATGAATGGATTGATGAACAAACTGATGGACGGAGGGATGGACGAATGAATGGACTTTCTCTTTGACATACATGTCTTCTTGTTTTGAAAACATGATGGGCAAAGATGGATAAGACTTAAACCTCTACAACAACAGATGAATGGATGTTTTCCAGGTTTAAATATGTATCTGTCAAACTGTGAAGACATGTGTGTTAATGAACATACCCAACTTGTATAACAATAGCTATGTGACATAAATGAAGTTCATTAGCTAGCTGCATTACCTTGGATGGTAGATAGGGTTGCAATGGAAAAGACATTTTCTATTTGCTATGAAAAAGCAGTTTTGTACAGTTTGTCTTCACTGTTAGTTTTGTCAAGCAGCAATAGTAGCTGCTGGCTAAGAACAATATACTGGATAAGAGCTGTTAATTTCACAGATGTTTATCTGTACACAGCTTTCTTGCTTAGTTTAGTTCATTGTCTGCTATACAATTAGACATAAACTTCTCTCGGAGAGGTTTTATCAGGTTAATTCTAACGTCTTTGTATTATGTGATGCTGTATTAGAGTTGAAGCACCCTGCTTTGCTTCGAGTGGCACACCATTAATCATGAAATAAGGTGCAATTGCAGCCATTTAGTGTCATCTGTTCAATAGCATGATAACATTTAGTCTAAGTATCATGTGGAACTGTATATTGACATTTATATGAGTAAATGAACACAGTGTGAGACAAATATCTGATACCAGGATCGACACAGCTGCATCGCTGGTTGTAAGGAAACTCATATATTAGTGCGTTGGAACAAAGAAAGGTGAACACACTTGAACATGCTCAGTGTTCAATAGGTTAAATGCTGTACAGTCGGGAAACATGGACACCAAACATCAACAAACAAAGCTCTGTGTCTAAAAATTTCGCTGTTAGGTCTTACCCGGCTATGAGACAGAACCACTGGGAATATGAACATACATAAGAAAAGAATATAATTACCATTCCATAAGAAAGCTTGATGGTGCTTCAGGCTACGATTGATGCTTTGCATTGTCGCAGTGGGCTTTCCAGATTTTCCCCATTGAGCTGAATTGAATTCAGGGCGTGCATATACTGTAGATGTTTATGAACATTGTTGGACAGTGTTATTGTTGTAAATGTTTTAAGTGAGACGACTGAAGAAGAAGGAGTCTAAGAGGCAGGTTGTTAAAGCTTGAGCTCTCTATATTTTTATATTGTATCTCTATAATTATATTGTGATATAATAGTTGACTTTTTTCTGATGGATTCATGCAAAGACATATAGGATGCATATAAAAGCGCATTGCTAATGCTCAAGGATAAAATACAAGAAAAAAGGGAGAAACATGAACATGTTTTTTTTTTTAATCTTTTTTCTACCCATCCTGAGGCACCTAGAGATTGTACCAGCTCCAGTTGTTGTTCCGCTTCATGAAAAAGTTCGGACCTTCAGTGAGAAGAGGCAAACCATGTGAGGATCCCGAGGCATCTAGAGATGTTCCAGTTGGATTCCTCTTCATGAAAATTTCATACATTTCAGAAGGTGATGCCCAGCTCCTAGTATCTGGTACAAGAGGAGATGCCCAGCTCCTGGTAACTGGTAAAAGAGGAGATGCCCAGCTGCTGGTATCTGGTAAAAGAGGAGATGCCCAGCTCCTGGTAACTGGTAAAAGAGGAGATGCCCAGCTCCTGGTAACTGGTAAAAGAGGAGATGCCCAGCTCCTGGTAACTGGTAAAAGAGGAGATGCCCAGCTGCTGGTATCTGGTAAAAGAGGAGATGCCCAGCTGCTGGTATCTGGTAAAAGTTGAGCTGCCCAGCAACTGGTATCTGGTAAAAAAGGAGATGCCCAGCTCCTGGTATCTGGTACAAGATGAGATGCTCAGCTACTGGTATCTGGTAAAAGAGGAGATGATCAGCTAGTGGGAACTGGTAGCTCAGTAGATAAGGTATTGGACTACTGATCAGAAGGACGTATTCCCGAACCCCTGAGCAAGGCCCTTAATCCTCAGTTGTTCAGCTGTATGACTGAGATAACTGTAAGTCACTCTGGATAAGGGTGTCTGCCAAATGCCGTAAATGAGATGCCAACTACATGTGGTTTTTGAAGACAACAACCTCCTAATCAATACATGATTGCCAGACTGTATATGAATGTAGAAATTACATTTTTCATAATAACACTCTTTGGTGTTTATAACAGTTTATAATCACACGTACTATATTTATGTTCTGTAAAGCTGCTGTGAGACAATGTCCATTGTTACAAGCACTAAACAAATAAATTGAATTGAAATTGAATGAAATGAAATTGAACAATGACTAAACATCAAGAGAACAGACAGTACAAATCAGCAAAAAT
>NC_062522.1:27147596-27160096 GCF_022655615.1 Tachysurus fulvidraco
GCCAGTCACATGAAGTTTATTTCAGCTAGTCTGCAGTACACATACAAGCAACGTAGTGACACTACTGAAATGATGGACATGTGATTTGTCTGAGCGAGTTCTGGAAAGCTCTCGACTCCATGCAGTTTTTATTTTTATTCCGCTTTAACCTCATTAAAGAGACAGCCATCAATTTAAATAATATAAATGATACTACGATGTACAATTCAACTGTATTGATAAGGATAATATTAAGGGAAACACAATTATAGTTTCTTTTTCAGAAATCCAAAGAGAGCAGCTATGAATATAATATGAATATAGCTATGAATATGTGGATTAATTATTATTATTATTATTATTATTATTATTATTATTATTATTATTATTATTAGTAGTAGTAGTAGTAGTAGTAGTAGTAGTAGTAGTAGTAGTAGTAGTAGTAAGTAGTATTTATTTATTTATTTATTTATTTATTTATTTATTTATTTATTTTTTATTACAATAAAAAATGGTTTTACTGCTGCCATGAGCTTTTTCTATGCAATATCACATTTACATTAAATAAATGTTATAAGCTGTGCTTATGCTCTTCTTATGCAGTTCACGTTTACATTTTTACAAATGCAATAAGCTGTTCTTAAGCATTTCTTACGTAGTATCATATTTACATTTAATAATGTGATACGCTGTTACATGGTGTTCTTATGCAGACAGTATCACATTTCAAACTCAAATATAATAAGCTGTTCTTACGCTGTTCTTAGGTGGTATTGCATTTACAGTTAACAAACACTATAAGCTGTTCTTAAGCTGTTCTTTTGTTATATCATATTTATATTTAATAATAGTAATAAGCTGTTCTTATGCTGTTCATTTACAGTACAGCATTGCATTTATATTTATTACATGTAATGTGCTGTTCTCGTGCTGTACTTATATGACATTACATTAATATTTATTACATGTAATGTGCTGTTCTTATGCTGCTCTTATCGCGCATTGCATTTTTGTTCATTACTTGTAATAAGCTGTTCTTTTGCTGTTCTTATATGGCATTGCTGTTCTTATGCTGTTCGTATACAGCATTATATTTCCTTTTGTTACATGTAACATGCTGTTCTCACGCTGTTCTTATATGGCATTGCATTAATATTTATTACATATAGTATGCTGTTCTTATGTTGTTCATATACAGTAAGACATTTACATTTACATACATACAGTAGCTCCACCGTACAGCACTGTAAGTAGATCTTACTCAAAACAGTGAAGGACTCAAAAGCAGATTCAAATACATAAAGGATTTAATGAATGAACATAAAGATAAATCATTTAATTAAAAAGAAATACGTACAAACAAGGAAACACTTTATTACATAACAACAACTGTGAGAAACCACAGAATAGGACCATGAAACAAGTACTTACAAAGACTATGAACAGAATCTGGAAACACACGTCACACGGATGAACCTCCTGAGAACAATGACACATACTAACAGGGGAATTTTATAGCATATAGAGATCTAAAGCTTCATGTAACAATACTTTAAAGGTTTGAAATCGTTTGCGTTCTGCCTCGACGTATCGTTTACCTACAAAACAACTAGCCATAAGTACGCTTTGAGTAAACTGTTCTTTTTTGTAGAAATGCCTCTCAGACACACTACCGATACAGGAGATATAGATTAGGTTTAAAAATGCTAGAGATTTCCTTTAAAGTGCGATACAGATTATATGCACAGTGACAGGGTTCAGTATTCGTGTGAATCATAGAATTGGACATAAAGTGCCAGTGCAGTTGTGTAACAGAATTTCAGAGCAGTAATGATAAGTCAGCAAGTCATGCTTCACCGCTCAGATCACTTGTACAAACCTCCAGACTACAGTACATTGACTACAAGGGTTCGCAAACGGCTAATATTCCCCTAAAGCCTAGATAGTTTATTTTTTTTTGCCAAATCCGTATCCTGCTGTACCAGGATTTTTCTCATAGTATCATACTACTTTAAAACCTGGGGATCTAGTGTGTGATATTTCTATTATATTTGATCTGTGCTGTGTCTAGGGATAGCAGTCCATCAGATAAGCAGCAGTTATATTGATGAGCATGTTATTTATGGAATAAAACACAGGCATGATGGTGTGATATAGTTTACAATAACAGTACATCCTAAAGCGCTTTATTCCTCATACGACCCAATAATTTGCCACAGCTAGTTTTCTTTCAATTTTGTGGTACATTGAATTCTTTTGAAGCTATATTTAATTCTGTGGAGCATCCAGAAACCATGTTCATTAGCTTTCACTGAAAAAGTCTACGTTTAAGACGCACTGTATAGTTATATATTACGTTTCATGATTTCATTTCTTATACTAAAGTTTCTAAGCTTAGTACTAGATTGAATGATGTAGAGCGAGTGTGATGTAGTATTCATGTAAACGTGATATAACATTGTGAAATCATTGTGTCTGCTGAAAAACCCCAACCCAGGGTTCGATTTTCAACTCGGGTGTAAGTTTGGTGTTTTTAATTTCATTCAAGGTTTTGAAAATACGTGCTCAAATCATGTTTGATGCACATTAACTAATTGTGTTATCAATTCAATCACAGAAAATGCTGTATGCATTTGAATGAAATCATTTCCAAAACATTTTTTAATGTTTATCTCTTCACTTGAGCTTGTCATGTTACTGAGAAACAGTAAAGCTCTTTACTGTCTGTTGATGACTTTCCCCATGGTGGGAAACTTACATTTACAGTACATGACACCCTTAACCAGAGCGCCTTTTTTATACAACTGAGCAATTGAGGGCTAAGGGACTTGCTCAGGGGCCCAGCAGCAGCAGCAGCTTGGTGGACATAGGATTCGAACTCACAACCTTCCGATTGGTAGCTCAACACCATAACCACTGGGCTACCACATGCCTGGGGTAGACAAAAAACTTCACCTTTCACGCACAAAGCTCTAACACTGGAGACTCCTTCCATACTTGCTAAATAAATAATAATAATAATAAATAATAAATTTCTGCTCACAAAAATACATATCTGCTCTTATTACTCCTCACAGTGCATGTCGTTCTATCAGATCTACAGCACTACTCGACTGCTCCCACTATCTCTTAGGGTAAGTATCAGATATACGTCAAGACTCTTTCCTGTACTGGCATCGAGGTGGTGGAATAAACGTCACCTAGATGGCTGAACATCTGAGTCACTGGCTGTCTTCGTACGACAGGTGAAGACCAAACTCTACTTGAAACACTTAGCGCTCACTTTCCCTGTCTGTTTTATGTGTATATTTAAAATAAAAATGAATCGAGTTTAGGTTGATGGTATACTTAGTCTTTAACCTAGTAAACCATTATTAAATTATTCATTGATTGAGACTTCCGAGCACTTTTGTACGTCACTCTGATTAAGGGTGTAAGTGTAAAATGTAATATACAAATGTAAAAATAAAAATCATCATATAGAAACCAAAAGCATATTAAAACAATTCAGTTGTTGCATGATTTTGCGTGATTTGGCTCATAAGCAGAAATGTTGTCTGAGTTGCTATAGAAAATGAATGAACATTTTCTGAAGAATAAGGCTCAAGCATTCAACAACATTGGCTTTGTTTCCATGCAGTCTGTAATAATGTGTTAATAAGGTGTCTGAGAGCTCAGAGAGAACCGAGTAAACCAATTGAGACCAATCACTTCTTGTGCATTGCTAAAAGCAATCACCTTTGGTAAATGGCTTGATTAGAAGATGACTGAAGGCATTATAGTGATGAATAATGTGTGTATTTTATATTATTTGTTAAATTTTAGATCTGAATCTGGGGGGCATGGTGGCTTAGTGGTTCTCCCCGTGCCTCGGGGGTTTCCTCCGGGTACTCCGGTTTCCTCCCCCGGTCCAAAGACATGCATGGTAGGTTGATTGGCATCTCTGGAAAATCGTCCGTAGTGTGTGATTGTGTGAGTGAATGAGAGCGTGTGTGTGCCCTGCGATGGGTTGGCACTCCGTACAGTGTGTATCCTGCCTCGATGCCCGATGACACCTGAGATAGGCACAGGCTCCCCGTGACCTGAGGTAGTTTGGATAAGCGGTAGAAAATGAGTGAGTGAGAGAGATCTGAATCTACAGGCAAATACTGTATGGAAATGCTGACCTCCTGTCGCTGTCCGTTTAATAATCACACTCAGATGATTTTTTTGATGAAGCTTGTTAACAAGACAAGCAGCAGGATTTAAAAGCTCAACACTTAACATGTTCTACTTTGTTATGGTATATAAAAGAAATAATTGGACATGAAATAATCCGAATAATCCTAAACACTACTCCTGTGGTATAAAACGTCGTATTGGGCCACCAGTAGGTTCTGATTATCCGCAGCTCTGATCAATGTACTTTAACATATATCTGAACAGCTGTGATGGTTTCCAGACTCCGGCCCTCCTAATGAGTATAGTGTTCTTTGAGAAACAGTGGTTTGGCAAGGTCAACTCATGTTCAGTGGTGGCAGAAGGTATGAAATTACTGTACACAGGAAAAAGTGAAAAAATAAATAAACACCCCAAGCTTCAGGTTTTACATTAAGGCCTCCTTCTCTCTCTCTCTCTCTCTCTCTCTCTCTCTCTCTCTCTCTCTCTCTCTCTCTCTCTCTCTCTCTCTCTCTCTCTCTCTCTCTCCTTCAAACCTCTTCAGCTCTCCCTCCTTGTAGGGTCCAGCTTATGGGAATGTTTTTTTTTTATGTTAAAAAAAAATTCGATGAAAAGCAAGCTAGGAAAGTCTCCATGCCCAGCAGTTCTGAGGACAACTGTCCCCCTGTCCTTAAGTCTGAAGCCGGCCAAATAAAACAGCCGCATTCCACGAAGGAAATGGCTAGCCAAACAGAAGAGGCCATGAATCTGAGCGTTATGAATGTAAGGGTTTCTCCATGGGTTCCCTGAAGGCACAGATGATTATAGAGGCCTTTTGTAGTTAAGGACATTTCCCAAATGGTTTTAGCAGTGCTTGGAATCAAATATTTAGTCAGAAGCCGAGAAACCAAGAGCAGCCTTCCGTAGCTGTGATATGTGCAAGCAATTTCTTACTCCAACAGTATTCAACAATATTCAGGTATGTGGTCAGAAAGTGATCCAAATCAGTCATTTCCTGGTTTCTAAAAAATATTTTCTATTAAATGTATCTGATAAAAGGTTTTGACTTTACACATGCCTCAGTTAGTTAATGGTTCAAATATTATACAAAAATGTAGAAAAATACCCAAATAGGAAAAAGCTCAACGTGGTCCAGCTAAAAATTTAGACAAATCACAATTAACAGACACACACTTGTCCATAAAGTAAAGAGAAGTGGAGAAAAGTTAATTGGTGTCAAAATGAAGGTCAACAAAAGTCACCAAATTTGTTCTACAGAAAGAGCTGAATTTCTGTTAAACAGCTAGCTTTAAATTTTAACTGATACAATTCTAGCCTAATAAGCTAGACAATGTGATTATATTAACATAGGTGTTTGAGAGAAAATTGACTTAGTTTTCTGACTCTGAATCCTCAAGCTATAATTTTGACCTAGATTTTAAGTTTTTAGGTATTTTTAACCCTGGAAAGTTCAAAACAATGGGGAAAAAAACATTTGCAAATTATGCAGCATTTATTAAATACACCACAAGAAACTGAATGCATAACTGAGCAAAAACAAACACCTGCATACTATACATCATCCAGAACAAATCTTCTTGCCAATGTAATCATAATTACGGTGTTGTATTGTTTAAAATGAGACGATTTGTACTGTACAAGTATGGGATTCTTCTTGATATAACACCAAACAAAGCGATATAACAAAATGAATGAATGTTTGCTGCCTCACAGCTCCAGCGTCCCTGGTTCATTCCTGGGCTTGGGTTAGTGTCTTTGTAGAAGTCCGCACGTTCTCCACATGCTTGTGTGGGTGTCTTCTAGTTAGGCAGATGCTATGCTGACAGACAGGCCATCACTTGTAAATGTGAATGTGTGTATGTAGGTGTGAAAGTGTGTGTATGGAGTCCTACCATGAACCTGCATTGTATCCAGGGTGAATGTGTTCACTAGTCTTTTGAAATCTTGATGAATGAACTGGGCAGAACCAGAAAGATAAGTGGTAACCCTTCATCCCACAAGAATAAGTTATTCATTTACTCAATTTAAGTAATCTCTTGATGGCTGTTAAGGCCTCAAAGTCTATTCAAGAAGCTCTAAGCATGAGGTGATCAGATTCCTGGGAATATACCCTGAATGGGATGCCAGACAATTACAGAGCTCCACTGGCATTTACACCAAGAGAAATTTAGATCAACCAAAACCATAAATGCTGGAGGTACAGTATGGACACAGCGACCTTTCCCCCTGCACCAGGATGAATTACTGCTAGTTTATATTGATAAAGTTTGCTATCTATGTGCACTTTTCTTTCGCTAAATCACTGGTTAGATTTTGGATTAGCAGAAAAGTATTTTGAGCAGGAATGCCATAGCCAACCAATACAGTCTTTGTGAACTAGAATACTTCGTTGTGGAGTTAAATCAGGTGTGTTAAATGAGGTAGGATACTCGACTGTTGTCGTTCTGCACTGCGACTTCTATCATTTGTACTGTAGCATAGTTGCACACTAAATCAGAAGAAACACTTTTCGCTTACTGTGTGTGTGTGAGTGTGTGTGTGTGAGTGTGAATGTGAGTGTGTTTGCTAAGTGATTTTCAAGGCTACGACCGAAGCGGTGTGGAGTTTAGAACAGGGATCGTCTGGCAGCATTAGTCAGCTGTATTATCAGGATAACTCCGGCAGAAAGGTACAAGCGTGCAGTGGCGGGATTAGATAATGCTATTATCAGCCTAATTGTAGCATTAGAAAGAAGCATTAACACGGATCATTCCCACTATTCAGTGCTAAGAATTGCCATAAAATTGCTGCATTAGGCACAGAGATGGGCACTGGATATAAAGCAGGCGAAGGACCCGAGAATGTAAAGCTCGGAATTAGCAGTCATTTTGTTCTTTCGGTTGCCCATCGCTGATTCGACAGCTATCATGGCATTTTACACACAAATAACATAAACCGATGTAACATTAACGGTTGTGTCGGATTTTCTGTATATAAATATTTTTTTTCTTGCTGATGTTAGAGGTCAGTGCTTGTATTGGCATACATATGTAATAGCCTAGGTGGAGAAGCAGAACTGGTGCCTAGCTGGAGCTTTGGATAACATTCGTTAGCGAACAGCAGGGACATATTGAGATCTCTAAGTTAATGCACTGATGCGTTATTAAGTCCCACATTTAGTCATTTCCGACTCAATCCAGACCTAATGTTTTAAACTATTTCCAGCAGTTGTTTTCAGTAAACAGTCCGCAGGCTACATATGTGGCCACAAAACTGCTGCCAATTGATAATAATAATAATAATCATCATTTTTACTAATTCATGCAGCACATATAATTTAATTATTTATATCGCTAGAAGAAATTGTACTTCTGCTATGAGTGAAACCCAAACTAACATTTACATACTCATGTTAGAGTTAACATTTTTGTTATTTAGCTCAGTATGTATATAGTAAGAGAGCTAACTATACTTCTTGTCCACTTTAATAGGAACCTGTACACCTGCTCATTTATGCAGCTATCTAATCATCCGATTATGTGACATCAGGACAAGGCATTGGATCATCAGATACAGGTCGAGAGCTTCAGAATAATGTTCAGATCAAATATCAGAATGAAGAAAAAGTGTGATCTCTGTCTTTTTAACCGTGGCATGGTTGGAAGTGCCAGATGAGCTTGTTTGAGGATTTCTGAAACTGCTGATCTCCAGAGATTTCCCCACACAGCAGTCTCTAGAGTTTACACAGAATGTTGGGGGAAAAAAACTGAGTGATTAAATCTGAGGAGTCTGAGGGCACAGACTTTCACCCGATCTTTTTCCAGTCTTCAACTGTCCAGGTTTTGTGTGAGTTTGTGCCCCTAAGATAGCATCAGATTCCTGTTCTTAGCTAAGAGTGAAACCTGATGTGGCCTTCTGCTTTTGTAGCTCATCCACCTCAAGGTTTGATGTTTTGTGCATATTCTCAGCCAGTCATTTCAGACCATTCTGGTCATTCTGTTTCATATTTATTATCAAAAGGTGCCTCCATCAACAGAACTGTTGCTGGTGTTTTTATCTTTCACACCAGTAAACTCTAGAGAGGGTTAGATTATTTTGTTATATATACATTATAGCACAGTGAAATTCTTTCTTTGCATATCCTAAATTTGGAGTTTGGGTTCAGAGCACAGTGTCAGTCATGATAGAATGTCCCTGGAGCAGAAAGGATTAAGGGCCTTGCTCAAGGGCCCAATAGTAGGCCATAATTTTAACTAATCCAAAAATCACTTGCTGTGTACTGGGACTTGAACCCCTATCCTCCAACCATCAAACCAGAGCCTCACATACTTGAGCCACCAGTACATTTTGGATGAAAATCCCAGGAGATCAGCAGTACAAACTCAAACCAGCCAGTATCACACTAACAACATGGTTAAAATCATGGCTAAGATTAAGATCACATTTTCCCTCTATTCTTGTATTTGATGTTGAAGCTCTTGCCCTGTTTCTGCACTGACCTGCTTCCTCCTGATTGGCTGGTTGGAGGAAAACTTTTTAAATGAGCATGTATATAGTTCCTAATAAAGTGGACACAGTATACTTTTGAGTATTTATTTTGTTTTTTGGATTAGTTTTGAATTTCAAACTGATTGACAAACTAATCACTGATTACTCTGTTTCAGGCTACAGTTTATAGCTTGCATAAGATTCTTTTTTTTTTACTAGGTTTTAAAAAAAACATTATTTAGCCTTTTTAAAGTTATTTCTATGCAGACACATGAATGTATACGACATGAAGAGGAGGGATGTGAGGAGGCATGCATTTTAACGTGACCCATCTGCTAACAAAATCGAATCGGCCTGCTCTGCAGAGCTGCTCGCAACGCTCTATTCCTCCTGAAGTCTACTGAACTCTTGCCACTAGGAATTAGTCTTAGGAATTAATTGTAATCAATTGTGGTTAGGAATGAATCGCACAGCTTAATTTCCATCTGCTGCTGTTTTCCAGACAGGCCTGAAAACAGAACTGATTCTGTGGTAACACTTTAATGTTGATTTTCTTACTGGAAACTTTTTTCTGGACAAATGTGACACACATCACAAACACAAGGCAATCCATTTCAGCAAATAAATAAATAAATAAATAAATAAATAAATAAATAAATAAATAAATAAATAAAGTTTATTATTATTATTATTATTGTTATTATTATTATTATTATTATTATTATTATTATTATTATTATTATTATTATTATTATTATTATTATTATTATTATATTTTTATTATATTTTTATTATTATTATTATAAATATATTATTTATTTAATTTTTATTTGTATTTTATTTTTTAACGATTATTTTTTTTACTGCACTGTTTTAATTGATTTTTTTTTCAGCTTTAATTATGAAAAAAAATTCTGTACATTTGGGTGTTTTTAAATATTTAAAAAAAAATATGTTCTTAAAGGACTGGGCAGTAATGTCATGCATACACATCATGCATCTGGTCTTAATTCAGGGTCTTAATTCTTTTCTCTCAGACATTGCCTAAAGCATAGCAACAAAATTTCTTTGTATATATAATTTAATTAGTGACTAGGTGGTAAACAAGTGGCATTTTATTACAGAATCATAACGAATTGTACCTGATGAACCATTTAATACCAATGCACACAAAATTGTAACACACTTTTGTAATTGTACTTTAGCTAGATGCATTTTGATAAATAGAGGCAGATTTGAAATATAACCCACTTTTATACATTCATCTTCTGGATCTTCTGTACGCACTTTATCTTTGTCAGGATGGTGGTAGATCCGGAGCCCATCCCAGGGACAGGAGGAAGGAAGACACCATGCACATTTTTTTAGTAAGTGTTTTGTAGTAACTAGAAAACGAACAGATGCTTGTAATGAATTTGGTTAACCCCCTTGTCTGACTAGAAAGTCTGCTGAGGCAGAACATGCAGTTCCAGGATATAAATCCAGGTCGAGCTTCTTATAAACCTACCTTCTTTTACTATTTAAAATTTCATTATTTTTGTTCAAATTTATTCAAATTTAATATATATTTCTCCAAAGTGTTTTTTTGCAGCTTCTTCAAAATATTATCAGTTATTCACATTATATATTTAATTTTCAATGTATTTTTAGTATAAACTTATACTAAACATTATATATATATATATATATATATATATATATATATATATATATATATATATATATATATATATATATATATATATATATATATATATGGCAGATTGATGAACATTTTTATCTCATTTTATACAACTAACCAATTGGGGGTTTGTTTGGTTTGGTTAGGTCAGCTTGATAGACCTTTGTTTGGTGGGCGGTAGTCCATTCGGATCAGTAGACCAACACCTTATCCACTAGGCTTCCACAGTTCCTTGTGCAGCCTCTTGTAGCCTGACAAAGTTTCCACGTAAACCTTGCTCTTTTTTTAAGCATTAGTACACTTTAATTTGTTAAAACTGTTGTTCAATGTCCAGGAATCAGTGCCCTTGTGTCTATATATATATACAATACTATGACTGATGATATGAATATAGTGATATGATCTTCTCTGTGCTATTATTTATTAAGGTAAATTTTTATTCAGTGTTTTGTTATTTTACACTTGACAAGTTTGTCCTATTCGGCATCATTCGTAGGTTGACTGACTGACTGCTGATGGCTAGCAATCATAACACCTCTGGATACCAGCTTGTATTAAATTTCAGATCATGTTGCTTCTCATACTATCGACTCCCTACTTTCGTGTTTCAAGATTTTTCTGCAGAGGAAACTACTTGAATTTGTGAACCTGCAAGCTCTTCTGTATTTCTATTTGATGCCACATATGTAATTCCTTTCTATGATGGCTGTACTCATTGTTTGACACACGTGAATCGAAGAGAGCTTTGATTGAGTGCATGTTGTGATGATGTCAGACGACACGTGACTGGCCAGATGTGCAAAAAATCTACTGTTATCATGAAATATTGCAAATCTCCTCTAAATATTGCAGAGTTTGCTAGTTTTGGGTGAAAACCTGATTTCACATGAGTTCTCCCATTTGCCTGAAGTGACTTCCTATTCTAAAGGAATACATGGCCTTGTAAGTTTAATGTGGATAGAGGCTTGATCATGGATACATAGGAGACTGATAAAAATAACTTACTGAAAAAAGGTTTACTTTTGTTGGACGATCCCTACTGTAAATATACCATCTTAAATACCATACAGTGTAGTTTGTGTGAATTCGCTTAAATACATAACTGACGATTATAATGGTGGAATTATATATTTTATGCCAAAAAAAACAGCAAATTTGAAAAAAACTACATCAACATTAATTCAAAACAGAAATGGGTTTGTCTCCATTGATCATCACATGCTCGTTGCTGATTGGACACAGTGCAGGATTAACATGAAGGAAATAAAAAAGCCTGTTAATTAAAGTTAATTAAACTATTATAATGGAAAGGTGTGGTTTAGATAGATAGATAGATAGATAGATAGATAGATAGATAGATAGATAGATAGATAGATAGATAGATAGATAGATAGATAGATAGATAGATACTTTATTGATTCCGAAGGAATTTTTTATTTAATCTGTCCTGCATTTGCACCCGCTTTCCTCAGTCTGTTCTTCCTGACACTTTATTTATATGTTCTTATAATTTTTCAAATCTTCCATCGGTTAATGAGAACAGAGAACAGTTTGTGTCCATGATTGACCATAAAAGTGACTTTATATAACAGGAAGATTAGTTTAATTTGTTGTTTGATTGAACTTAATTATTACTTTTCCCACAGAATCATTCAATAGCGGTTGATTTGGATAATAAGGTGCTTGAATAACTGTACGTGACACTTGGGTATATGTAATGTAAAGCTGGAAAACTGTTTAAATTAACAATGCGATTATCACCGGTGAGAACTAACTTGAGCCCTGCATATGTTTGATTTCCTCCCACATCCACACATAACCTGACTTTAACCTCATTAGAATAAATTATTCTGCTCTTTTGGTGTTTCGCTTCATGTCTTTCTCTGTATAAGTCCTCTTTTCCAATTCGGGATCTCTGGTTTCTTCTGTGCCGCTCCCTGTGTCTCTGCCTTCTCGCGCACTTGTCTTCTGAATGAGATAAAAATACATCATGTCACCGCCGCCCAGGAACCCTGCTCTGCAAAAATAGCACAGAGATTTCCGTATGTTATATTTAGCTTGTGGCTTAGATCTGCATGCAAATGGATGGGGTGCAACGGCAGACTGTTTTTGTTGGGGTGGAATTAGTGTTGGGAAGCCTCTTTTCTTCTCAATTCTTCTCCGCTTTTTCTCTTTCCAGTCCAAATTACTGCCATTAAGCGAAGGACGGACACGA
>NC_062522.1:27162596-27222596 GCF_022655615.1 Tachysurus fulvidraco
TGGTCCACACTGGCACACTCCCATTCATTGTGGGCCCTTAATGCGACTAAAGACTGCGGCTTCATGCAAAGGCTTTTCGCCGGGGACGTGCAAATCTTCCATCGCATGTTTCCCTTTGTTGAGTTTTTTCGAGACAACAACAAGACCTGCTTATCTTCCTTACAAACCCACACCACAGAGAGCTTCCCTAAAGCCTCTCACGCCAGCTTACAGCGCGTCTGTGCCTCGCCTCAACCTCCTCACATTCACACGCAAAGAAAAAAAAACATGGATATGCATAATATTAGCCATGGGCAGATCATTAGGCCAGCATCCACTATATCCAATAATCCATGTCACAAATGGTTAAGCATCGGGTTAGTCAGGGGTAGGCCAAATCATTAGATCATTAGCTAAGCCAGCCAGGACAAGCAGATTTTTCTGGCGTAGGTTTTTTGGTTGGTTCTTCTTTTGTTTGTTTTCATTCATTTATTCATTCATTTTCTACTGCTTATCTGAACTTCTCGGGTCACGGGGAGCCTGTGCTTATCTCAGGCGTCATCGGGCATCAAGGCAGGATACACTCTGGACGGAGTGCCAACCCATCGCAGGGCACACACACACTCTCATTCACTCACACACTACGGACAATGTTCCAGAGATGCCAATCAACCTACCATGCATGTCTTTGGACCGGGGGAGGAAACCGGAGTACCCGGAGGAAACCCCTGAGGCACGGGGAGAACATGCAAACTCCACACACACAAGGCGGAGGCGGCAATCGAACTCCCAACCCTGGAGGTGTGAGGCGAACGTGCTAACCACTAAGCCACCGTGCCCCCTTTGTTTGTTTTGTTTTTGCTTTAGAATAGTTCTGGCTAAAAAAAAAAAGCTGAGACTCATTTATTGACTTTTTCAAAACAAAAACTGTACATTTACAACACTGCGACTATAGCATGCATTGAGCGGTTTTATTGGGTGAATTAATTATCATGCAAAGTTTTTCCAGAATCAGCTACGAATATGCAGGTATGTGGAAACACTGATGAAGTGAAATGCATCACTAAGCTATCAGACAACACTCTAGCTAGCACAACATGCTCACATCATGGTTACACAAATTGAAAGAAAATCTATTCCCATTGGATTTAGTACTACACTATTACACTGCATACCATGATTATTACAATTAATTTGTACTTAGTGTCACTGCACATAAATACACACACGCTGCCACTGATTTATGACTTTACTTATGAGTATATACTGTACACACATATATATGAATTTTGTACACACAACACCCCAAATCCTCATCACACATATTTCAAACCTGCACTATATTTCCTTCCTTCCACTATATTTATGCACTACACTAACTTGGACTATATTTCCTTCAGATTATTAATCTGTGCAGAAATGTCAGGCTCAATCTATAAGGAACTTGGAGAATTACGTATATGAATACTCTTTCTTTTATATTGTAGTATGTTGTGAGTTTAAAGTCTTGTGAAATGCAAATATGTAGTCTGTCCTGTTGCTAAATAATTTCCCTTAAGCCATTAATAAAATACTCTTCTCTAAAGTAAACTTTTTCTCCTCTACTCAGCAAACCAAAATCATGCAAAGACAAAAAAAAAGCATTGGTGAAATCAGGTAAAAGGCAGTAATATTTCTGCCGGTTAAAACAGATGTTTCCAGAAAAGTTCCTCAGGGCTGTATGTTCAGTCCGTGAGTTGTAGTGTGGCTCATTGTGGCTGTTCTGCTGGCTCGCTGATAACATCGCCCACTCTCTCTAACTGCCTCCACAGAACAGGAGAGGCCTCCAGCTCTTAACCGCCCGCTTTCGCTTTGCCTCTGTTTACTTTTCTGTTATTCTTCTAGCACTGATTATCACAATATGCAACCATATGCCTGACCTGCACAAGTTTCATCCATGCCAGTAGCAAGGACATGTCCATACTTCTTCATTTTGCTACTCTATAATGACAAAGTCAGATTCTTCCTCTACATATACCGATATCTCGACACAAACCTTACCAGCAGCCGTATTTTACCTAACGTGGTGTTTCTTGGGATCTGAAAAAAAATCAATTCTTCAAACAGCAGGACTAATGCTGACTGCCAATACGTTATGAATCCATCGATGTGTCAGGTCCAAGCACTTCACACTCTTACCTCGGGAAAGCTCGTCAGCTCCCAGCCTCTGCTTAGTGTGAGGAAAGCACAGACTGCAAATATATGAGTTGTATGAAACAAGCAAAGGCGTGTGCTGGCCTCATCAGCGCTAAAGCAGGCAGCAAAATTCTGCTTCCTCGTTTTTCACTCAGCTGGCAAAGAGCCACAAGTTTCTTCCAAGCGCTAATGAGTCCGGAGAAAATGCAGAGGAAAGTTGTGCACTCACCAGCCTCGATACAAGCGAAGTGCTGTTTTCACAGGACCATTAAGAGATGTTGAGTTTCCTGATTAAAGCATTCAGGAAACACAAGAAAAATGAGCATCGCTAAAATTCCACAGCGAAAACAGCATTTGGTCATATGTCACATCTAAGTGATGATTTTACATAGATGAACAAATAACTAAACAAACGACAAAACAGAAGAGATTCATTATTACTGAAAGATCTCAGATTGCAATGCCATCCAAATCTGTCTTACCAGTATTATTATTATTATTTTTTTTAATTTCTCTGGTATTATTCCTATAAAATGACCAGTAGTAATAAAACCAGGTTATATTTACTTCATGATGACGTGTTGGTAAAATCCCATTATATTGTGTAGAAAGAAGTACCGTGCATCCATCCAGACATTATCTGTACTGCGTATTCAATTCATTATTTCTTTTGTGTAGCTTTTGTCTTTTAACAGTAGAAATTGTCTCAAAGCGGATTTACAGGTAAATAAATTTAAAACTTAAATGACAAAGTTTCAAATTTTTATTTAGATTTATTCATAATAAGCAAGCCAGAGGCAAGGCAGTGAGGAAAATACTCCCTGAGATGATAGGAACCTTAAGAGGCTACAACTGTATATACTGTAGTCAAGTGGAATTGTGTAAACAGCATCAGTGTGATTTCTGAGTTCCTGACCTAGCAATCAAATGTTCAATGAGGGAACACCCGAGTACAAATCTGACCGAGGCAACAACAGTTCGCAGACACCACCATGATCTCCATGAGTTTATCCAACACAGGATTTAAAGGGGCACAATGCAGGAGTCACGAGCACGAGATAAAACAGACTCAAACACAGGATAGCGAAATAAACAGGGTTTAATAACAAAAGAACACTAAACATGACACGGACTAAAGACAGGACAAGACAACAGTAGATTCCTCGCTGCACAAGGCAACGCGGCACAGATAAATACACAGGGTAATCACAATGGGAAACAGGTGTGTGAAAACGGGAGGAACAGACAAGGGTGGGGCAGACACGTGACGAAGAACATAAACACCTGCACGTGGCCAAGGTCCGGGCTGAGTCCTGACAGCAGGAGACACTCTAGATCTCTCTCTCTCATACACACACACACACACACACACACACACACACACACACACACACACACACACACACACACACACACACACACACACACACACACACACACACACACTATAGACAATTTAGAGATGCCAATCAGCCCACATGTCTTTCAACTGGGAGAGGAAACAGGAGTACCTGAGAAAACCAGGCGTATGCAGGGCAGTGAATAGTGGCAAATGCACCACCCATTAAACCACTGTGCTCCTTGAGAAGCCATGCAGTAGTGCTTTTTTTTTCTTTCTTTTTCTTGAAAGCCACCTTTTCTATCATGTCTTATAAAATCAGTACAGAAGAATAAAATCTAGATGCTTACAAGGACTTGTAAGAGGAGTGTGACTTTTAGAAAGTTCCTAGCACAGGTATAGCCATTTGTTTTAAAATGAAATGTATAGTATATGTAGTGTGACGCTCATGTGTCCATCATTAAGCCACTGCCATCTGTGTGATGTATACAGAGATCCTTTGTGGTCATAATTTACTGATCAGTTGTATATTGTGGTCCAAATTCAGTGATTGTTGGTGAAAATGCTTCGATTTTGTATTTGGTTTTAATTTAAAAAATAAGGAAAAAGTGAAATGAGTGATAATTAAATATAATCATAGGGTGGTTTGACAAATAGTAGACTTTAAATGAAGCACACTCATTTTGAACTGAACCAGAAAGGGAAGTGATCTCAGTGCTTTTGATGTTTAAAATGAAAGTAGAATTACAAGTGAACCAGTTTCTTTTTTGGTCCTCTTTAGCACTGATGTACAGTAGTCTCAGACCTCTTGTGGTTCTCACCACAACGTCTTAAGAACTCGCCGAATGTTCATGTACTTTTGAGTGCTTCTGAAAAACATTAATATTCTTATATGAAATTTAGGGCTGAGGATAGATGCACGTTTAAATGCAGTCATCTCACCAAATATCATAAGTACACTTATCTCCTTCTGGTACCATACAAATCATGACCAGACACTGTGAAAAGTTTTATTTTTACCAGTGATGGAACATGGCAGCTACCTACGATAAGTCTCAAGTCTTCAGGCAAACAAAATACAAAGTGGTTCATGTTCAAATCGATCAAGAACCTACAAGAACCTACAAACATTCTCAGACAACCTCCTGAGGTCCATCGGTTTGGTTTATTTGTGTGTCCTTTTAATTGGGTCTGAGATCATTTGGAGTGTTCACATATACAGGCTATATCGGTCCAAGACCACTTTGAGTGCTCAAATGAACTAGAATAGTTCCTTTATTTTTTTATTACTTTTTTCTGTAAATTCTTTTAGTTTATGTCCAAAGTTACAGTATATATAAAAAACCCTCATATATTCAATGTGGTCACAGACTTCTGGACCCCACTGCATGTCCGGAAAATGTGATCCCTTCTGAATAGTACTTCAGAGCCATGTGGACGAGCTATCACACGTTCTTTTTTAAAAGATGAAGGTTAATAATGAAAGCTGTCCGGGAGATCGTAAAGCCAAGATCAATAAACAGTCCTGCCAAGAACAATTCTCTGTTACTAGAACCAACAAAAGCAAATATACATGACTTTTGTTCCTTCATATCTATTCAAGGCTTTTTTTTTTCTTTTTTTTTTATACATAAAATGCAGGAGCAGAGCTCAGGGCTAGTAGAGCAATAGCAAATGATGGCAGGTTCTAGGACTGTTGTCTTTGACTCCTGAAGTTCTGGATTAAGCATTCAGCTCTGTTTCCTTGGTAATGACATGCCTGCCTGTGCTGTTTCTCACCCCGGCTTTATTTCAATAAGAAATCATCCATTATTTAGCTGCAAGTCCTTCTGCCCCCACTCTCCCTATTCCTACATCAGGGCACCCTGCTGCTTGTCTCTTTAAGGACAAACATGGAGGAAAGTGAGAAGAAGAAGAAGAAGAAGAAGAAGAAGAAGAAACCGACCCAGCTGGCAGACGAGCTCTGTGAAGAAAGCGGGGAGAAAAATCATGCAATGGGAAAAAAATTCTCTTCTAGGAAAAAGGGAAAATAGTGTGACCCAAATATATATTGCTTTGTACTCCAGTTCAAAGTATCCTGTCCTTTAGCATGGAAAAGAAAAAAAAAATTCAGAGAAAAACAACAATGAATAAATCATACATCAACCAAAAACCCAGGCTTTTCTTGTTTAAACGCTTCCTTCCTGTGCCACTTTTTAAAGCACACTCTGTATGACATTTTTATGGATAAAGGTTTAGTCCAGTATTGCAAAATGTTTTTGGACAAGCTCATTTCTCTCAGATTTGATGCTTTAAAATTTACATATTATTTTGAGATGGGCTAAAAAAATGTGTCATCCAAAGAAGGCCTGCTACTATTGCAAATTTACTTAATTTCAATGTTTAATATGGTAGCTTGGTAACACTATCACTTGGCTCCAGCTTATCCAGATGCAATGAAACATCTTCCTTTCCGCTCTGAGAGGTGAGGCGAGACTCAAGGTGCCATGAAGCCTAGTTGATCCTCTGCCAAACATCAGCCTGTTTTTGAAGTGCTTGCTTTGAATGACAGCTATTAATAAAAAAACCAACAACAACAACAACAACAACATCAACACAGATCCGAATCAAGTCACAGCTTCGAAGCCAGAGATCACACTAATGATGATATTCTTTGTTCCTCAAGTGCACAAGCATAAAGTCCGGTGAGACTGAGTGACAAAGCGTTTACAGGCTGTGCGAGACTCATTTTCACTGAAACGTGGATCCGGAAACTGCTGTCTTAATGATAGAATCTTTGATGTTTAAATTAGGATATCACAGGCATGATGCCATCTTCACTGGGATGAACCTCCTTATGACAAGATTAGCGACAAGACAAAGACGTTACACCGGTTTATTTCTGATAACATTAGCTCATGGGGCTAGTCTTTAAGTGGATGAGAGATAGTGAATCTGCACAACACAAATTAAGATACAGCACAAAGGCAATGGCTATTTGCCAAGGACAAGAGTGATAACAATTTTACAGGGTTACACTAAAACTATTATAGTGTTATTTGTTGCCATTATGTTACAATTATGGAAAAATTAACATGAGTTGATGGGCCAACAGTCACCACGAGAACTCCTTTAATGGCCATTGATCTTTGCATGAGTGGATGTGGAATATACTGGTTATAGACGTTTGCTTAATATAGATACAAATACTTCATTCGATTACCTACATATACACCTAAACGCTCAATATATTTGATTAGTGGACTAAAATAAGCACTGAGAAAAGTCCTTTTCAGTATCTCAAAAGCCTGCTTATGAAGATGAACACTTTTTTATATCATCGTCTAGATGATTGTCGTGTCTTTGTAAAAACACACAAAACCGTCTCTCCCAACTTTGGTAACAGTGTCTTATGTGATGTACCCTTTATGCTACTTGTTAAAGTCCATCACAACCTTATGAAAGCTTCCTTTTGTCAAAGAAAACAAGTTTTTATTTGCTCTCTATATAAAGACATTTGAGACATCCCTTAGTTGAAAATAGATGACATGCCTCATTGTCTTGCAGGTGTTGGCCCCATGGTTACTGATTGGATGGTTGTGTTCCGGTACCATAAACATCACTGCTAGAATAGAATAGAATAGAATAGAATAGAATAGAATAGAATAGAATAGAATAGAATAGTAGCCTTTATTTGTCACATATACATTACAGCAGAGTGAAATTCTTTCTTCGCAAACTTTGGAGGTTGGGGTCAGAGCACAGGGGCAGCCATGATACAGCCCCCCTGGAGCAGAGAGGGTTAAGGGCCTTGCTCAAGGGCCCAACAGTGGTAGCATGGTCACTTGTGGACTTATAATATGAAGGCTTGTCCGATGAAAAGAAAAAAAAAGGAGGCAAATATAACTGGAAGCACCCTTATAACAGATATGTATAAATCAATAGACGCTATCTAGGCAGATAACCAGCAGAATAGAAAATGGGTGTGGCTTCTTATAGATCTATTTCTACTAACATATCTACAATACTAACATAATGTGTGGGAAACTTCACTTGATATTAAGTATTTGCTTATAAACCTGTTGTATACTTTTGTATACTTTAGTCAAATGAGCAAATGGTAAAATGTCCATCTTTAATCAATACAAATTGTAACCCTTGCTGAATTGGATGTGATGTTATAGGTAATTAATCATTGTTCTTCCTCTTCTGGCTTAGTAATTAACAGGTTTGCCTTGCACCTTGATTCCTGAGTTTGCATGTTTCCCTTGTGCTTCAGGGGTTTCCACTGGGTACTCCAGTTTCCTTTACCAACGTGTACGTGTGATTGTGCCCTGTGTTGAGTTGACCCCAGGTTCCCTGCTACCCTGTTTAGGATAAACAGTACAGAAAATAGATGACTGGACATTTCATGTACTTAGTTCAGCTATAATTTATTTATTATATATCCACACTTGAACACCAATATAAGGTATTGCGGTATATATATATATATATACCGTAAGTTACATAAAATTTACTGGTTTGAGATATTGCAATTAGCAAGTGCTCAAAGTGTTAATTTTCCACTCAGGTTTCTCAGCGTGAAGATTCAAAATTTTCATAAAATGGTTGATCTTTACTGGTGTTAGCTTTCTGTTGAACTGGTGAGTCGTATCTGTCCGAGATGCTTTTGGAAGTAAAAAAGGCACAAAGTGTCAGCTGTGGCATGAATGATAGCATTAATGCATAGCTGTTGAAAGCATGAATAGCGAGTGGAGAGTTCAAGCTCAACTGTGCTAAAGAGCCTCTTCATCAGTAATACAACTCAATTCTCTCTCTCTCTCTCTCTCTCTCTCTCTCTCTCTCTCTCTCTCTCTCTCTCTCTCTCTCTCTCTCTCTCTCTCTCTCTCTAGCATCTGCATTAGAGCAACAGACCAGTAGATCAGCTCCCTTGAACTGCATTCATTCCTATTCCCAGGTATCTTCCAGTGCAGTTAAGTAGAGACTGGCTAGCATGCAGGTACTCTTCAAAACTGTGACTCTGGCTTTTAACCATCCGCACTGGGAGCTATTAGCCTCGCTAATCCTTAGCCAGCCGTCAGTCGAGCCGTGACTCTCTGCAGGTGGACGCAGCTGGGGAAGCCGTGAAGGTGGTGAGATCAAGCTGCTGTTAGACCTTGGGTTCAGCGATGGATTTGCTACAGGAGCCGTTTTATAGGGATTTCTCCTAGTCAGGATTAGCAAACATGTTAGTCCTTTGAGCTTCACTTTTAAAGCAGGCACTGTCTCTTCAGTGTCTTACCAAAGACAGACTGAGGTCTAAGTGTTTAATGTTTAAAGTTCTTAAATATTTCATGACTTCCAGTAGACTTTTTCTTTACCATAGCCAAAAGGCTTGGAATACTGATAGATATCATGACTGACTTTACAATTTTATATTTTTTATGACTTTTTAAACTCTGTGTGATAATATTCCGAATAACAATTTCTTGTGAAGAACAAAGCCACAGATTACAACACAATTTTATGGGAATGGTGGACATAGGTGCATAACTGAACCAGGTGCATAACTGAACCAGGAAAATCTCTGATCTTACCTTTGGTCACTGCACACAACCTTGACTTAACCATGGTCGAATATCCATCCTTTTCCTCTTTTGTCGTTTATCTGACACTCTCATTTTACTTTCTCTTTTACAGCAGCAAAACGAATTGAATACTTGAATTAGCACATGTGGTCTCAGTGCTTTTCTTGCTATAGCAAGTCGTGGCCTAATATGGGGCAAGTCGTGGCCTAATGGTTAGAGAGTATGACCCGTAATCCTAAGGTTGTGGGTTCGAGTCTCGGGCTGGCTACGACTGAAGTGCCGAACCCCCCAACTGCTCCCCGGGTGCCGCAGCATAAAAACGGCTGCCCACTGCTCCGGGTGTGTGTTCACGGTGTGTGTGTGTGCACTTTGGATGGGTCAAATGCAGAGAACGAATTCTGAGTATGGGTCACTGTACTTAGCCGTATGTCACTTCACTTTCCAGCAGAGTTTTTAGACTGGTGTGTTTGTGACCTTCTTAACCAGTATCAATGTATTCATTGATAGAGTTTTCAGAGCACTTCTATACATGTATCTGTACCAAATGCATCAATGTAAATCTAAATATCATTTTGCTTCCTTACAGCATGATAGTGCAAGGTTTTGATCCTGATCTTTGGCTAGTGTATGCAATCCTGGTTTCCTCACATCTCAGAGACACTCAGCTCTACCATCCTTTGAAACCCAACCCCATCCTTGCTCACTAACTGTGTCTCAATACGTGCATTGATGCTGTTAAATCCTGGACGGCTATCAATTTTCTTCAATTAAACGAGAATAAATAAGATCTTATTCTCTTTGGTCTATCCAAATCTACTACTACTCTATTAAATTGTTTGGAGTAGGCTACTGGCACGGGGATGTTGGACCACGGGTGAAGAATCTTGGTGTTTTATTCGATTCGATTGTGATCTTATATTTGATCAGCAAATCAACTCTGTGGTAAGTTTACTTTTGATCAACTTACAGTGATTTCTAAAATCAAGTTATTTCTCTCTTTGCAGGACTTTGAAAAACTTATTCATGCTTTTATTTCATCTTAAATAGAGACCACATCAACTTAGTTTTCTGGCATTCTTGCACTGGCTCCCTGTCCAATAAAGGATCCAGTTTATAGTTTTTTCTGTTTGTTTTTAAAGCTTTTATTGGTCTAGCTCCCACCTACCTCTGTGAGTCATTATTCTGCTCCCAGGATTCTATTTGAGATCTTCAGTCAAGTTGCGATTGGCTGTTTCACAGTCTTGGCTGAAGGCTATGTGCTTCTTATATCATTATTAGTAATTGAAGGCTAAAATCAAATCTTACAAATTAGCATTTTAATCTGTTTGGTTGTGTCATGTATCAGTGCTTTTCATGTTTTGTGTTTATGTTTGTTTGTTTGCTTGCTTTTCTTACCCTTTTTTATTTTTTAAATTACTTTCTTAATTATGGATATGTCCCTGTTGTTCTCCAATGCTCTCTCCACTGTGGCCAGGAGTCCCTAGGCAGAGAACCAACCTTGCCACTGAGGGGTTAACTCTCATTGCTGGTCCCAAGCCTAGATAAAATAGGAGAGTTAAGTCCGGAAGGGTATCCGGCGTAAAAACCTGTGCCAAAAACTCAGGTATGCGGATGATCTGACCAGGATAAAGCTGTTGCAGTGGTTGAAATGAAACTCTGGTCACTGGAGTTGACTTTGAAATGTAAAAAAGATGGAAGCCTTTTTTAACGCCTCTCTTTTGGCTATTGCTGCTGCATTCTGTGAGACTTTTTTGCTGCACCAGAGATTTATCAAGGAAGTACTGACATCCTCTTCAACTCTATCAGCATCTTTCGTCCTGTCGCTCTTGCTCCATTTGTCTTCTTGTACCATTCATTCTACTTCATGACATATACTTGTCTAGACATGATCTGAAAGAGTAACACGCCAGACACCAGACACTCTTAGATTAATTTGCTCTCATATTACAGTGGTCTGTAAATCTCTTCTGAACTCAGTATTTTAACTTCCGAGCGTTTTTCTCACCTGCCTGAGTGCTTGTATTGTGCACATATGGTATGCATGCATTGTTAAATACAGTAGAAGACTTTTCTGAATGGATAAATCACATGACTGTAATCTGTAATCTGAAACCAGGCTGAAATGATGGAATTGATTAGGACTAAAATCCCAGAGATTCTCTGCTTATAATGACATTTCGAATCAAATGGATTCACTTACAGTAATTCAAATTGATTCACTTGATACAAATTGATTCAACTCATTTAAATGGAGTCTTCTGATTCAAATTGTTTTACTTGATTCAAATAAATTCATCCTTTTCAAATGGAGTCATCTGATTTAAATTGATTCAACACATTTAAACTGATTCACCCTAATCACTTAGGGGATTTCCAAATCAATGGTTAGTTCACAAATAATCCATCATTGTTCGGGAAGAGTGCGACAACTATTAATAAAAGCAACACATTTTCCTAAAGTAGTATCTTCCATGTTACCATGTTCTGTATCATCCTTGTGGCAAGATCTGACCTTGCAGATCCGGATCACCTCCCTTCCCATACATGTTTGCACGACTCCATGATTTCTGTTCTGTTAAACAAATAAACAAAAAATGTATGTTGTAGTGACAGTGTTTAATTTTACTTCTACCTTCCAAAAACCGCAAAATTATCTAATTTTCATGATGTAACCAGCTAGACCACAGTATTAATAACATAATCAAGCTGCCAATCACACATTGTATGCGGTCACTCATCATTGATGTGAAGAGTTTTGGAAAAGGCAGTAGAGACAGCTGAGCTGCGTGTTGTTTCTGGTGCGGGCGGTTCTGTTTGGAATAATTACTCATGTAATGCACAGGTGGGTGGCATAGTGGCACAGTGGGTAGTGTTGCCTCCTCACAACTCTAGGGTCCGTGGTTCTCTCCTGAGCTCAGATTACGGTCTTTGTGGAGCTCCGCCTGTTCTCCTTGTGTCTATGTGGGTGTCCTGTTGGTTCTCTGGTTTCTTTTGACCTCCTAAAAACATGCCGTAGGTGGTTAGGCTATGCTAAATTGCACTTAAGTGTGGATATATGTGCATGTGCCATTTGGTAGACTGATGGCCTATTCAAAGTGTATTCCTGCCACACACCATTGTTTTTAGGGTTCAGATCCACCAGTTACTGAATGATTTTTGAACATGCGGTTGAGATCCTTCAAATTTGGTGAAGTCTACAGCACTGCATTACACACACCCGATTCAAATGATTAGGTAATTACCTAGGCAGTAATGTGCTGGATTTTAAAGGTGTTAGCATGTGTAATCTTCCAGAACAGCACGTGCAGTACCTGCCCTAGTGATAGAAGAAGACAAAACTTTTATTTTTGTCCCATATACAAGATAGCACAGTCAAATACTTTTCTTTGCATATCCCAGCCTAGGAAGATGAGGTCAGAGTACAGGGTTAGCCATGATGCTGCATCCCCAGTGCAGAGATGATTAAGTGCCTTGCTCAAGGACCCAATAGCGACAACCAAGAAATGTAACTGCTTGAGTCACGGCTGCCCACTAGTAAGTGATATCACTAGGCCAGGGGAGTCTGTGCCAATGTTCCAGCAATCTCCTTGCACCCTTTTTCTTTCTTATCCCCATAACCAAATTAAGTCAACTTAAAAATAATTAATTATTTACATATTTGGCTCTGTAAAAAAATTCTAGACAGATCCCTTAAGATAGCGTATCAAGTCTCCCTTGTGGATTAGACTGGGTTTTTATTCCCTGAGCCAAATTGGTAGAAACTAGACAAAGGTGTGATAGACACTAGAAAAATAATAAACAAGACAGCAAGAGTCAAAAAGAAGAAACAGTGGCAAAACTGAAAGTTTAAAACTATTCTGTCTAGCACAGAATACAAATTGAGTTGTGTAAATCTTACAGAGTATTCAAAATATCATAATATTTGGAGAAAGAGTTTTCTGTCCTCTCTTAAGCTGAAAGCACACTATGGGATTTTTAAAATCTCAGAATCGCTGACTACACTTGTGTCTTCAGATGAGAAAAACTACACTGAGCTTTCAGCTGGAGTGATCTACAACTGAAGCACACCAGATCCCCATGTAAGAGTATTGTACCTCAGAGAAATGATGGGGTGGGGTTTTAAATTGGGCTCTTGTACTTAGGCTATAAAAAAGGGGTCTGTGATATCATAGGAGAGTGCCCCATCTAGAAGTGCCTTATGCCCACGAGGTTAGAGCTGTTTGCTGGTTTATATGACTCAATGTTTGGTGACAGAGGTTTTAATTCTGCTTTATTTCTAGTGTGGACTGAGGAGCACAGTGGGATACTTTTGAGCAACAAACATTTCTCTGTGTTGCATGCTGTCAAACTCTTTTGACTAGCGTAATAGCCAACAGGTATGTCATTCTTGATATGTATGTGTTTTTTACTGGCATGGTGGCAATTTTTAATCTGATTGTCTTTTGTACTTACCTGGTTAGTGTGTGGCTAAGCAACGTTGCAGCAGGTTTTCTGGTTTTGTACGAATATCTTGGACATTTACAACTCAGGTCCTCTTGGGACGAAGAAATTATAGGGCATCAGACTACGTGAAAATGACAGCGATCCGTGCTTCAGTGACTGATCACCAGCATTGAGCAAGACTGGCTTGTGGGGTTGTCTGACTAGTAATACTAATAGCGGTGTGTCCGCTGTTGTGCACAGCACAGCGTCGCTCTTTTAAGCCTTTCCTTTTGAGTTCATACAATTTGCAAACCTGGACTGACCAATCCTGATGCTTGGTGCTTTATGATCATCCAATTCGAACAGTTGAAGGTAAAACGTGAAAGTTAAACCAGGATTAACCACCAAACTGACACCGTCTTGTCTTTAACATTCCTTTTGTCATTTTCTTTCTTTTTTTTGTCTTTTTGTGCTTCAACTGCCTTTTTCTTTTCTTTCTATAATGATCTGTGTTCATTTTTAATTTGTATGATGAGTTGCCATGTTGATTTGTGCAATGTTTTTGTTTTTATGAGAGTGCATGGTGTGTGTATGTGCTCCTAACTGTATTTAACTGTTTTATTTCCCTTCAGAATTGGTGTGGCCAGCTATAGTGAGAGTGTACCTTCTTGTGTGTTGGTGCTGGTGCTTCTGGCAGTTGCAGTGCTCACAGAGGGGTGTACATCCATTGGGTGTCCTCTGGCTTAGCGAGGCCTGTATTTAATTCTGGTACCAAGAGGTACTGTGTGTGACTGTGTGTTTTTGCATTTGAATGACTTTATGTGCTATTCGAAATAATTACAATCCGGTCTGATACTTGACTCAGCCGTAACTGAACCCGTGTGTCTTTGGAGCTTAATGTAAGAGAGAGTTCCTTGTAGTAAGCCCCTGGGGTGGCGTAGTTGGCTATTTTGACTTGCAGCCTACAGTAGATTCAGTATATTCCTCTTGCTTTGGCAAGTATATGAGTTGGGGGGTTTGGGCTGTCGGTTTATTCATTTGTTTCCACATTCATGCGTACCGCCACACCCGAATCCCAGGCGATAGCTGTCTGTCGTGTTACTGTCATGTTTCTAATTTGTACAGATTCAAGAAAAAAGAGAAATAAGATAAAATTTAAAGGAAAGATTGTTGTGGAGAGACACAGACAGTGAGAAATAAAAATGATTTGTCTGCTCTGCCAAGAGAACTAGAGTTATTTCTATCCTGATTGTTGGGCTACAACATGCCGAATCTTATAGAATCATTATTATTGTGCTTCCATTTTGGATTCACATTACAAATGATTAATTTGATTTCCTTTTAGACTCTTATTGGCTTCTCAGACACGTGATTTTTTTATTTGATTCTTGGAAATATTAGGATTTTTTTCAAAATCCTACAGACTGAAAAATCTGTGTGGATTTTGTAAATAGCAAGTAGCTGCCGAGTTGGTGATTCAATCAGGGCTTGTATTGTGTAGTGATTACTAGAATTAACAGAACAACTGGCATCATTTTGCTCTACCTGTTGAAATGGTCTAGAATCATCACTGTGTATTGCATCACAACTTCTGATTGTGAGATCATTTCCTTTTCTCGCTGGATTGAACAGAGAAACCAGTTAGGTGTTTCACTCAAGCAAATACACACAAACGCATTTCGAAAAAGTTTCGCTTAGCCTGAAGTGATGTTTACTAATATTCCTGGTGTGTTTTCCCGGAAAGCTAACCGATGAAAGATTAGTTTAGAGGTGAGATAATGAAAGACTATGCTGATAAACGACAACAAACAAGGACGAAGGCCCGCTGGGACAGGCCGCTCGCGTCCAAACTTTTGGTGGGAGGGGGTGTCATCTGCTCTTTGTTAATAAAAATCTAATTAATCACACTTTCAAAGGAGAGTGGACTGTCCTCTACACTTCTTTATTAATTTAACCACCGAGCTGCCGAGCTGCTCTGATTTGAATAACAATGACAACAAACAAGCGTGTGTTTAGTTTGGGTTTGCTCGCTTCCTGCTATTGTCCTAGCAAACAGGTAAGGACAGTGTTCAGGGATTCACATCTGTGTGTGTGTGTGTGTGTGTGTGTGTGTGTGTGTGTGTGTGTGTGTGTGTGTGTGGAGAGATGACAGCCAGGCTTCACTTCCTTTAGAACTGGGCTTTAATCATGTCCAGCACCACCCCCTCATTAACACCAAATTACATGCAAATTTTGACAAATAAATGAGTTTTAAGTGCTTGACAACCTGTCAGCCTTGGAATATAGAGCCATCTTGACGGCTAGATAAACAATCAACAATAATCACTCTATGCAAATTTGATATTTCCTACACAATTATCAACCAAAAAACCCCCTAAAAATAACCGGACAAAGGCAGCTGGCATTTGTTGAGCTTCTGAGCAGATAAGAATGCAAATGGAAATTTCTTTAGGATGTAATTGATTCAAACGCTGTTCGCCCTGCCGTCTTTTTTTTTTCTAGTGTTCCCCTTTTCCTTTTCACTCATTCTTTTTTTTTCCTTGCCACCTTCTCTCTCCCTCTCTCTCTTTATCTCAACACCTTCAATACATTCAGATAATGGGCAGCACAGACGAGTGAATAAGTGAGCAAAGCGGAAACAAGACGAAGAGACAAAACGAATGAGAGAGACTCTCTCATTTTATCTTTTGGGCTGGCTGAGCGAGAGGAGAGAAAACAATAAGCGCTTGTTAACTGAAGCTGTGAGGCGGACGGATCAGAGAGGCAGGTCGACATTACTCGTGATCTCGTTGAACTCTTCAGCGCTCTGGTCAAACTAATGAAACACACACCATTCTTTTTTCTTAATTTGGCAGCTAGAGCTGATTTTGGGATTTGAAGATGAAAGGAGGTAGATTAAGGAGATTGATACTATGACTTATTCTAAGAAATCTGAGAATTTAAATGAATGTAGATATTTTAGTTTAATTTGAATTCAAATGAGCAAAACAGCGAATGCTAACACCACCCCTTAGCTCAGTCTTCACCTCCATAACCTTCTTTTCAGGATCTTTTCTTTGATTTCTTTGAATTGCATGTAATTTTTATTTTTTTTTTGCAATTGTTATCAGAAGAATCATGTTCATATTCCCTCTTTTTTTTGTTATCGACATCTCTTTCTGTCCATCATGCCACTCATCATTCACAGGCTCCTTCAGGTTTACCTGAACAGACATGAGCTTACACAGTATTTAGTAATCGTTACTCTCCAGACGCCAATGTGCCACACTATTACACTCTCAGGACCACCATCTGAGTCGCTTAGTGAGGATTTAATACAGAAAATTAGGCTCATCAGATGTTTTCTTAGATCTAAATCCACACATGGACTTAGGTCTAATAAATTAAAAGAAACTTTTTTCTGCTTTTCTGCATGGAGCATATCAGAGGAGATACGTCACAACTCACAGACATCTCTAATCTATCTCTTGGAGCAATTTTTTTACTGGATAAACTTATTAATTAAATTCAAGTGATTATATATATATATATATATATATATATATATATATATATATATATATATATATATATATATATGATATGCTTGGCCAGCTTACTCTTTAAATTTGATACTTTAAATATTTTATTCGCAGGAAATTGCATAAAAAAATGACAATGTTTTATTGATTAAATGAAAAAATGAATGTTTTAATAATTCAATAATTCAAGTACAAATTAGTTGCTTGATAATAATAGGCTATATCCTGCACATACAGTGTGATTTCATGATTTCGTGATTTCACTTGATTTAATATATAAAAAAAATCCCAAATTATAATGCTGAGAAAAATTTGAGTTGAAACCATAATGTTTGTATGTAATTTGCAGTGATTCATGATATAATCACAATTAGGACTATTCATGTAGAAATGACTTTATTTATTTATTTATTTATTTATTTATTTAAGTCTCCTGATTTTATTTTATATAACTTTAACTTTCACAATAATAAGAAAAAAAAATACAATTCCTGTTTATTTTTCTGTGCTTGTATTAAAGGTGGTGGTCGAAACACCAGGGAAAAACCCTGTTTCTGAGACCTCTATCTAAGAAAAAATTAGGAACTGAGCAGGTCTGAATGACACTTGGTTCATTTGTATAAACTGGTCTGTAACCAGGTCTTATTGTGTAAATTTTGCTGTAATCCTTAGTACATCATTCAGACCCTTAGCTTATATTAAAGCTGCATCCAAAATCGTGTACAGTGTCAGTACCTACTGCTCAGGCTGGGGACAGGGTACCTACAGATCAATGTACCTGTGTAGCATGGACATACTAATGTACATCCACCATACTGGCATTGTCATGTGACCTGAGGCATTGTCATGTGACCTGAGACATTGTCATGTGACCTGAGACATTGCCATGTGACCTGAGACATTATCATGTGACCTGAGACATTATCATGTGACCTGAGACATTGTCATGTGATCTGAGACATTGTCATGTGATCTGAGATATTATCATGTGACCTGAGACATTGTCATGTGACCTGAGATATGTCATGTGATCTGAGATATTATCATGTGATCTGAGACATTGTCATGTGATCTGAGATATTATCATGTGACCTGAGACATTGTCATGTGATCTGAGATATTATCATGTGACCTGAGACATTGTCATGTGACCTGAGATATTATCATGTGACCTGAGATATTATCATGTGACCTGAGACATTGTCATGTGACCTGAGATATTATCATGTGACCTGAGATATTATCATGTGACCTGAGACATTGTAATGTCACCTGAAACATTGTAATGTGATCTGAGATATTATCATGTCACCTGAGATATTGTCATGTGACCTGAGATATTGTCATGTGATCTGAGACATTGTCATGTGACCTGTCATTATAATGTGTGCTGAGACATTGTAACATGATCTGAGATATTATCATGTGACCTGAGACATTGTCATGTGATCTGATACATTATCATGTGACCTGAGGCATTGTCATGTGACCTGAGACATTATCATGTGACCGATCTGAGCTATTATGACATGACCTGAGACATTATCATGTGACCTGAGACATTGTCAATTGATCTGATACATTGTCATGTGATCTGAGATATTATCATGTGACCTGAGACATTGTCATGTCACCTGAGACATTGTCATGTGATCTGAGATATTATCATGTGATCTGACACATTGTAACATGATCTGAGATATTATCATGTGACCTGAGACATTGTCATGTGATCTGAGACATTGTCATGTGAGCTGTCATTATAATGTGAGCTGAGACACTGTCATGTGACCTGAGACATTATCATGTCATGTGAGACATTGTCATGTGACCTGAGACATTGTCATGTGAGCTGTCATTATAATGTGAGCTGAGACATTGTCATGTGACCCTAGACATTATAATGTGATCTGGGATGTTGTCATGTGTCCTGAGACATTGTCATGTGATCTGATATATTGACATGTGACCTGAGACATTGTAATGTGATCTGAGACATTGTCATTTGACCTGAAACATTGTCATGTGACCTGAGACATTATCATGTCATGTGAGACATTATCATGTGACCTGTTACATTGCCATGAGAACTTTGACATATTGCTTTTCACCTACTGTATAAAACACAGGCTAAGTGTTTGCATGATTAGAAGAAGAAGAAGAAGAAGAAGAAGAAGAAGAAGAAGAAGAAGAAGAAGAAGAAGAAGAAGAAGAAGAAGAAGAAGAAGAAGAAGAAGTGGCCTTTCCAAAGATTAATGATGCATAAAAATGAATAATCACTAGAAATACAGTAAATCAAAGAAGCCAAGACTAATGTAAAACAGGACACAAAACCACCGTGAACAAAATGAGCACTGAGTGAAGTTTAAAGCTTCTTTGCTTCCTGCCTGCTGTTGTGCATCCACCCATGCACTCCCCATCTCTGCTTTTTATCCAATGCTCACAGCTCTCTGAGCTCTCTCCATCAGACCACGCTGAGCTGGAATGGCTTCTAAAACGCAGGGGACTTAAAGAGCATTGCATCAGCAGCCCGGGTGCACCTAAAGGCCCATGCATAAACATGCAAGACCTCGTAAATGGCTGAGGATTCAAAACAGGCCACTCAGGGTGAGCGCAGGTGAAGAGAGACAGGCTAAAGCGTGGCAGATGAGGGGTATTATCAATCATGAGCCGCTCTATTAATTTCATCAAGGCCTAGACGCTTGCTGACATTCGGTGACATGCCACAAGCTGGCCGGCGTCCCTGAGCTTCGAGACGTCGCCGCTCGCTTTTGAAATGCAAATGGCGCCGTAACCTTAAACAGAGCGTCGAATTATCTCTCTTCCCGCCCTCAAGTCGAGTGCTCGCTTCTCTCAGGGTGCTCTCCCCCCTCCTTCGATCCTCTTTTCCGTCAGTCTCACCCCTTAAGGAGAACACCTTAAGAAGAGAAAGATAAAGACGAGAGGCGATGGAAGCGGGGGAGTACGACAGGAGAGGAGGAGTGAAGTCTTCCCCTCAAGCAGTGCTGACTCCTATGACGAGCTGATGGGTGTAAGTAAGTGTGTGTGTGTGTGTGTGTGTGTGTGTGTGTGTGTGTGTGTGTGTGTGTGTGTGTGTGTGTGTGATGAGACCTGTAATAAAGACGTCTCAAGGACATGCCCACACATTTTTTTACTTGTGCTACCACTCACGTCATAGTTCATTTTTTTGGATTCACAGAGGTGACTGAGGGACATGTACAGGACACACACACACACACACACACACACACACACACACACACACACACAGACAGGTTCTGCTTTTGGCAGATTTACATCAGAAGTGCATGTTTGTGATAAGGTTGTAAAAAGGAAAGCCTTCATTCTGATGACTCTTCTATTCAGATTGTAAAATTTCTACAGATCAAAGCGCAGCATTTAAGTTGTCCTCACGCACAGGTGTGTTACCACTCATGCCATTGTTAAATATAAAAATGTGACTGTGAGAAACACACACACACACACACACACACACACACACACACACACAAACAGAAGTTGTGATAGAAGAAGGCTTCATTCTGATGACTCTTCCATGCAGATTTAGAGCATTATATGTTTTCAGAAGGACAGAAAATTTGTGTCGCAATTAAATTGACATGTTTTGATGTATTTAAAAAACTTTCTCTTACTGGACTTCAGGCAGCCAGCAGCTATGAAGCAGCCACATATCTCTTTTTATCTATTTTTGTAATAAATAAAGTCAAAATCTCTAAATCTCTAGTCCAACCTGCAACTGAAATGTTAAAAAACTCCCAAAGTTTTTTTTCCATTTTACAATTTGTAAAATTCTGTATCTGATCATTTTAGCAAGCAAGTCGAGGATGAAAAAAGTTTTTAGATCACTGTGAATTTAGTCAGCATCCATATTCATATTTCTCCTTAAAGCACAGATTCAGTGTGACCAAAAAGAATATTACAGTGATAGCTACAACATATATAGCTTCTTTATGCTGATACATACTACCACAATGAAATTACTGTCAGTACCGTCAGTACTATCATAATGTTTTCTAATAATCTTGAAACTGCTAACACCTTTAAGACAACAAATGACATCACTCAGAGACAATAATCAGATCTGAATAGGAATCAACAAAGCTAGCTGATACAAAATAATACAATTTATACAGTTATGCTTTCAAATATACACTTGTCTGCAAATAATAAGTGGATAAATTACATATTTTGATTGAAGAAAACTGTCATTGCTTTGCCAAAACAGAGATGAACCCCATTTCCCATCAGCCTCGGCATGTCACATGTCTTCATCACGCACACCTGGTTCATGTTAGTCCACTTTTATTTCAGTTCTGCTTTCTGGGTATTTCTTTGTAAGTCTTTTATTGATGATGTTTTTTCTTGTTTCTAATTGTATTATAATTATATATAAAGAAGAAAAAAAGAAAAACAGTAGTAGCGCCGTGTAAACTTTTATGCAAGTTATGCGCTCAGCTTGTTAGGACTTATCAGGCAAGGTCTGAATAGTCATTAGGAATAGCAGTTTCAAAGCGTAATAACTTCTCTTATTTTTTTAACAATCATGACTAGTGTAAGCAGCTGACTATGGATCTAGAAATGAAGCTAGCTGATGCCTACAAATCATAGGAAAGCTATAAAAAAAGGTATCAAAACCTACCCAGATCACAATTTCCACTGTCTAAAACATGTCACCAGTACAAGATCTGTAAAACCAAAAGATGTTTCAGATAGAAGCCCTGTATTCTAGTCTGAAAATTAAAACAAAGCATTATATGACAGTAAGAACCTGCAGGACGGTTTAGCAGACCCAGGAGTGCTGGTGCACTGTTCTGCTCTGCAGCATTGCTCACACAATCATGTCATCAGAAGGAAGTCTTATCCTATCACAACCAGACCTTGTGTGTTTCTGATGTGTGCAAAACAATTAATTGTCAAGACAAATGCATTGTGCAAACTGGTGTGATGAAGTAAAAATAAAGGTTTTTGTCAGAATCATTAAGATGTGGTTAGAGGAACAAAATGGGTTAGCGTTGGATAAAATGAAAACTTTGCCAACTGTTAAGGCTTATAGAGTTGTGTTGTGGCACAAGGGTTAGTCAACGTGCAGGTCAACAGGAGAACAGATTTCTATGACAGACAGACAGACACAGACAGACAGACAGACAGACAGACAGACAGACAGACAGACAGACAGACAGACAGACAGACAGAGCAATTGATAGATAACAAAAAAATCTGATATCTGCAATCAGTCAAATCTGCCAAAGGATGTGTTAATAAGTACTTTTGTTACTAACTTTTCACACACCAAATTTACCTCAGCCAAGTTTCAATCATGTATTTTTTCTTTTCTATTTTTTAGAGTTTGAATTTTTTCTATATTTTTTAAATGTTTCATAAAATATGGCTTTAAATTCATAGCTCATATGTCACCTGGCCAGGGGTGCCAGAATTTTTCCAAAACAAAACCTATACCTATAACCTTACATTCACTGTATGAAGCACATAGTTAAGCACTATAGTCACACCTTAAAGCAATATTTGATCATTTACTGTATTTTGATCATTTTGTTTTCCTCACAGCTGAGAACAGAAAGCTTGGGGTAATATCAATTTTATTTGTATTGGGAAATATGCAGTGAATATGAAAAGATATGAATATAAAACATTTTTATCAAATGCAATAAAAGGTTATAAAATTCATTGTTTTGAAAGCAGCATTTTTGACAGTCAGTTGGATTTTTTTAAACAATGTGCCTAATAGATGTGAAGTAAAATGTCCTGCTTTATTTGTTGATTGTTGTTACTGATTTGCTGCCGTCCAAATAGTTTTGTAGCCTTTATTAAGGGTAAGCTCTATGTTTGAATATCTGTGTAAATAAATCTATATTCCACAATAAGATTTTGCACATACTTGCAGGTTATCTGAACGAACCATTTTATTGAATGAATCGTTCTTGTTCACTTCCATGTACTGAATCAGGTGTTACATTCACCTGTGTTAAACATGTGACTGCTTTGACAGCTTATTCCTGCTTTTAAAAGACTGCATTAGAGTACAGGCCGTGAAGGAGCATGCCATCGTTTGGATATACAGTATTGAAAGAAAAATACCTCCTACTGAGCAAGACTTGAGGTGAGATGTTGAGTCTGACTGAGAGCGATACAGATGCTATATGAACTGGGACAAACTCAAGGAACTAGTTTGTGAACAATGCGATCGAACCTAAACGTGGTGGTGAACGGAATAATTGAATAAGACATGTCAATCATTCAGCTAGGATGTGTGTATTGCTAGATTAAAATAAGTAGGAAAGTGGGCGGAGCCATATGGTGAAGAGAATGTGTGCATGGAACATAATCCCAATTTATAAATCTGTAACGACTGATGATGACCTTACACACACACACACACAAAAAAAAAAAAAAAAAAATCAGCATTTGTAAAATCTAAAGAAATGTAATAGATCTGCTGTTGTCATTTGTCATGGACAGATATTAAACACCATTTATCTATTTCACCATTTTTAACCCTAACTCCCCAATATTGGCACCTATCAATCCCCGCCCACCAGACAGCTTGCCCTATCACACCACACCCACCAACATGGCAAGACAAAGTCAACATGAGCTTCCACTGAGATCCGTAAAAAAGCCAACCTTGACTTTTTTTTAAACTTCTGCTCATGTAGCATCACAGGGCAACATGAGACACTAGGAGGAAATCTGCCCTCTTCCACATATTACAGTTCTCAGATGCCTGCTATTGGATACTGTCACTATGATTGACAGGTAAGAGAGAGAGAGAGAGAATGCCATAGCTCCCAGCCAGAGGGTACTGCTGTTGTACCTTCTGGATAGAGTGAACTCTTTAAAACTGGCTTTCATCAAGGAATAAGTTTGTTTTAGCAAAATTTGAATAATAGCACTTTAGCTATGATATCAGGAGAAAGCAGACAGACTGCTAGCCTGTGTGATATTAGTCTCCCTCTTAACAGATGAATCCCGGCTTCTAGATTTGTTTGCATTTTCTGCTTAATAAACTCACCTTCACTTAACCCTCATTTCGGAATAAGGTTATGAATTACTCCTCTGCCCTGGGACTTGCCTTATTCTTTTTGTTTTTTGACCTCCAGATTTAAGGTTTTGTTGTTGTTGTTGTTTGTGTGAGGTTTTTTCATTACATGATGTTGTCCAATGCCTGCCCTTGACCCAGACATCCCAGAAGCCCTTAGTTGTACTTATACTGCTTTGCTGAAGTTAAGATACAGAATATAAAACCAGGGACTGAGAAGATGCAGGCAGGGATTGAAAAATAAAAATGACTCTATGTACATTTTGCATAATTATTTTGATTCATGCATGCATGTATGTATTAATTAATTAATTATTATTATTTTTTTAATTAAAAATTTTCAAATGTCTTTTTGCAGGATGTATAGCAGGGGAATTTCTTTCAAATTTATGAAAATCTGGATTATTACAAAGGTTTATTATTTCTTTTTGCTACTGTGCAAATATATAATTACATCTTAATTCTATTTTATATTCTACTTCTATGACACAGACAGTCAAAAAGTATGTGGGACTGTGTTATGGTTGTGCATGTGGCAATTGTGACATTGATTAACTTTTAATGCTTAACTATTAATAATTAGTTCATAGCTATCAATAATACATATTCATTTGTTACGACGTTTTGGTTTAACACTGTTACAGCAGAAAATGGAATGTATATTTCTCAGTTCAGTCATGCATAAAAATGTGTCTTTTAATACCAGAGATATTCTGCTTTATCAATGGCTAAGCAGTAGGTACTAAATATAATGCAGTATGTATCAAATCAAATATCGTTGGTACTGAATCATTTGCAGTAAGTATTTAATCATGTATAGTAGGTAATGAAACGAATGCATCAGTTATTGAATCAAATGTAGAAGGTACTGAATCAAATGCAGTAGTTATTAAATCAAATGCAGAAGGTATTGATTTAAATGCATTATGTATTGTATCAATGCAGTAGGTGCTGAATCTAGTGCAGTAGGAGCTGAATCAAATGCAGTAGGTGCTGAATCTAATGCAGTAGGTGCTAAATCTAATGCAGTAGGTGCTAAATCTAATGCAGTAGGTGCTGAATCTAATGCAGTAGGTGCTAAATCTAATGCAGTAGGAGCTGAATCAAATGCAGTAGGTGCTGAATCTAGTGCAGTAGGAGCTGAATCTAATGCAGTAGGTGCTAAATCTAATGCAGTAGGTGCTAAATCTAGTGCAGTAGGAGCTGAATCAAATGCAGTAGGTGCTGAATCTAATGCAGTAGGTGCTGAATCTAATGCAGTAGGTGCTAAATCTAATGCAGTAGGTGCTGAATCTAGTGCAGTAGGAGCTGAATCTAATGCAGTAGGTGCTGAATCTAATGCAGTAGGTGCTGAATCTAATGCAGTAGGTGCTAAATCTAGTGCAGTAGGTGCTGAATCAAATGCATTAGGTGCTGAATCTAGTGCAGTAGGAGCTGAATCAAATGCAGTAGGTGCTGAATCTAGTGCAGTAGGAGCTGAATCAAATGCAGTAGGTGCTGAATCTAGTGCAGTAGGTGCTGAATCAAATGCATTAGGTGCTGAATCTAGTGCAGTAGGTGCTAAATCTAATGCAGTAGGTGCTGAATCTAATGCAGTAGGTGCTGAATCTAATGCAGTGGGTGCTGAATCTAATGCAGTAGGTGCTAAATCTAGTGCAGTAGGTGCTGAATCAAATGCATTAGGTGCTGAATCTAGTGCAGTAGGAGCTGAATCAAATGCAGTAGGTGCTGAATCTAGTGCAGTAGGAGCTGAATCAAATGCAGTAGGTGCTGAATCTAGTGCAGTAGGTGCTGAATCAAATGCATTAGGTGCTGAATCTAGTGCAGAAGGTGCTGAATCAAATGCAGTAGGTGCTGAATTGAATGTTATAGGTACTGGCACAATACATGATGTCAGACGCAGCCAGTGAATTAATGCATAGATCCTGCTGAATGTTTTAAATGACAAGAATTGTCACCACTATTTGTGATCAACAGCAGGCCAGGCAGAAACACTTTCATTAAGGATGATTAGTTTACAATAATCTATGCACTACCCTTACAAATCTACCTGTTTCCTGCGTAAGTAGAAGCCCAAGTAAATTTATAGTGGCGGCAATCACTGACAACATACAATATTGATTGATTCTTAAACATCACCCTTCATACTCTGTCCCTCTGATTACATCTCCTTCCTGAAGCCTTTCATTTACCCCTGCCTATCATATTCAGCCCTTAAATCTAAAAACACAGTCACAAAACAATCAGAGCAGCTATCCTGAAGCTCCGAATGTACGTCGAGCATGTTCATCTTCTACTCTCGCTCAAGTCCAAATCTCTGTTTTGATTGCCGCAAGTGACAACAAATACTTCTACTTAAGAGATCCCCGTCTCCATTCCCTTTTCTCTCTTTTCTTTTGCCTCCCCTCTCTGTTTGCCACCACTCGGAGGAATGGCTGTTATTACCGTCATCAGGCGAAGATGCAAAGTCGTGTAGTGACAAGCAATCTGTCTCCCAAGCGGGCCCCCCTCCAACGAAGCCTACAGCGGCGCCCACTACAGGCATAATAGCATTTCAAGTGCTTCTCCGTCTCCAGCTGAAGCTGCTCGAAGAAGAACATCAACGTCAACAGCCGGCAGCTGTGCGACTGCGTGAAAGATATGCTCGACACGAGCATAGTGATGGCCTTGACTTGCCGTTGCACGACTAAAGTGTTCGATTTGGAGTTTGCTGCTGGCAAGATGGTCATGCTGAAGAGAAGCAAAGGTAAAGGTGTGTTGCATGCAACATGATTGCTGGGGTGGAGGAGGTTTTTTTTTCTTTTCTCTTTTTTTTCCCAGTTAGACCCTATTGTGCCTTGTTCTTGGACTGGTAAGGTAAATAAAAAAAAAAAAAGTGTGTGTGTGGGGGGGAAGTGGTGGGATTTGTCTATAATTAAAAATGATTATATATATATATATATATATATATATATATATATATATATATATATATATATATATACACACACATTTATTATTATTATAATTATTATTAAAAAATTTAAATTATATATATATATATATATATATATATATATATATATATATATATATATATATATATATATATATATATATATATATAATCATTTTTAATTATATATATACATACATTTATTATTATTGATTATTTATTATTATTGATATTATTATTAATAAATAAAGATTAAAATACAAAATACATCTCAGGCAAATAAATTCACTGTCAACTGTTCATATGAAATCTTGTGAATTTTGACCCAATAGTGAGTATAACACTGGGAAAGCTACAGACTGCATTGTTCTCATCTCTGTAAAAAAAAAAAAAAAAAGGACTTTTTTTTTGGAGGAGATCCCAGGCCTGCATAATTAGCTGTTGCGAGGGTTCGGCATGGCATGGAATCCAGCTCCTTTTGATCCGTGCCTCTCCTGCAGTATCTCCATAGCCCTTGTTAGGGCTTAGAGCTGCTAATCCTGCCCTGCAATCCTCTGCCATCCTGATCCTAGAGCCAGGATGAAAAATTTACACACTCTCACCGTGTGTTCTGAGCCTTCTGTTCTCCATCACCCTCTCTCCGCAGCCACTCTCTTTGTCTCTCTCCCTCTCTCTCTCTCTCTATCTCTCTTCCTTGTGATGATTATTTTAAAGGTGCACTGACTGAGCTGGTTTGTGTTTCCCTCTCCTGCTTAGCCAGAACAACGTGTCTGGAGAACAGGAAGAGAAGATCAGAGCACCACTTCAAAGTTTCCCTTCTGCTGCATAAGAACCTGCAGAGATACTAGCATACCTTGTATACCATCAATGTCCTATTACAGCTGCTGTTAACATTTGATATTTTATAGATAAAACCTTAGAAGTATCTGACAGTGTTACAGCTGACATCAATACACAGCTATACTACTAAGTACTATCCTCTCATGCTAGTTGTTGATATAGATATAAACTATTTATGTAAGAAATGAACCACAGTATGGTGTCCTGTTATAGAAGAATAATCAACATGATGTGACCTGATGGAATACACAACCATCAGGAGTTTTAATCCTCTTGTACTACAGCAACGTGCCAATATTTATGATTAGTAATTTATTACCAGAAAACGTGAATTGCCATGGAACATTCTAGAAATAGAGAAAACAAAAGTATGGAGCAATTGATGTTACCAGGAAGGGGCACAATGGCTGGATGGTTGCGTGTGTGTGTGTGTGCGTGTGTGTGTCTGAGCGTGCGCGTGTGTGTGTGTGTGTGTGTGTGTGTGTGTGTGTGTGTGTGTGTGTGTGTGTGTCTGTGGGATTCCTCCCCTGGTCAAAAGTCATTCCTAATTTCAGTCTTTGTAACATATTAAATAAATAAAAGCTTTTACATAATAGATTACCGAACTGTATTCTAAACTTTAAACACAAATATTTCTGTAATTGATATTCTGGAATTAATATCACTATGTGTTTGTTATAGTATGAGTCTGCTCTGAATATCATTTTGATCAGAATAGTCATTTTGAACTGCACAAGAGTTATATAAAATGTACAAAATATTGATTAGTGTGTGTTGGTGCATCCTCATTTAGTAGGGACTAGGTTAAGGCTCTGAGTTTCTCATCAGTAGGTCTCATTTTCAAGCCCCAGCACTGCCAAGCTGTCACTTTTGGGGTCCTGAGTGAGGCCCTTAACTATCTCTGCTTGAGGGGTGTGCTGTATCGCTCGGAGCCCAACTTACTAAAAGAAATCATTTCATTGTAATGTATATTTGTGACACATAAAGGTGGCTGTTGCTGAGGTTAGCTCGCTTTGCAGTTAGCTGAACATCCAATCAGAGAACTGCTTCTCCGTTTCAGACTCAAAAGTTAATTCCATATAGTCAATAAATTTAAGGGGTGCTGATGAGGGCTGATTAGTAACAACGGTGTGGGAAACACTACACTGGGAAACAGTCAGATGCAGAGACTTGATGGCAATGTGTGCGTCAAGCTTGATGGGTCAGAGTTCTGAGACCTACGGCTAGGTCTACAACTGCTGTTCCTTCTGTTTGAAATAAAAGTATTTCTTCATAGTGGTGTTAAAATTTAAACAATTACAGATATGAGATATACAGCCACATGCATCATCTATTAATACTGTTAATAGTTAAGAATTAATATCTTGTTAGCTCTTGTTCTTTTAACCATGACTTATGCAGTATTAATACTGATCAATAATAAATCATGGATAAAATCTTAAGCTATTAAAAACTTGGGACAGTCTGCAATGCAAAGTCATCACCACTACGTGTTGCTTTGAGATGCTAGAAATCAAACCATGTTATCGTTAAAAACGAGTATGGAGTTTGCTCCTTTCAAACAAACTGTTAATCTCTTGCTAATGAAAGGTTTATAGTATAAATGGAAATTTCAATATCAGATTATATGAGGTAAAAAATATACTCCATTATTATATAGCCATTATTAATTTTTATTCCTGTTGCACTAAATAATAATGTGTGTATTAATTCATTATTATGAAGGTATTGGTTAATATTTGTATTAATAATATTTTAATCTGTTGCTTATTTGTGCTCTGTAAAGTGTTACCGCTTAATTAGCTACTCTAGATACTTAGCTAGAAAGATATGTATTTTGAATGTGAGGTAAAATTATGAATAAACATGAACAGAAGCAAAAGTACATGTCCAAAGCCAAAATAAAATTTCTAAATTCATGTTTTGTTTAAATCAGGACTCAAGAGTCTTCAATACTCCAGTCCAGAGACTGACTAGCATAAAGAGATTTAAGCTTTCCTGTATCTAAAACTCAATACCGCTAATGCATTTGGGAAGCTGTCCTTTAAGCCATGGAGACTGAGTAAACTATAATAAAAGAGGAAATGTATGAAGGCTCCACCTACCATTACTACAAGATCCCTTCCTCTATGTCCACTGAACTAGTGTTTTACCACAGTGCAGTATGAAGATAATTTACCACAACACTCTCAATCTGATTCTGTACAGAAAATATACTGAATTACTGATTTTAGAGTGACATCTTAGACGCTACGTCATCATCATCATCATCATCATCATCATCATCATCAATTCAATTCAATTTATTTGTTTGAGCGCTTTTTACAATTCACATCGTCTCAAAGGAGCTTTACAGAAGTATAGAAACAGAATACAAATGTTAAAGTTTATATTAAGCTACTATTTATTTTACATTTATCCCTAATAAGCAAGCCGTAGGTGATGGTGAGGTAGGTAGGTGATATCCCTGAGTTGATATGAGGAGGAAACGTTGAGTGGAACCAGACACAGAAGGGAACCTCATCCTCATTTGGGTGACACTGGACAGTAAATAATGTCAATGTCAATAATGTCCATTTTTCAACAGTTTATAGTCGAGAGGAATTAAGCAACCAAGAGCTCCAGAGCATCATCATCATCATCATCATCATCATCATCATCATCATCATCATCATCCAAACACCAATTAGGGAATTATCTCACAGAAAAATTGTGTTCATTGCTACAATATAGTTCCAGGGCTGTGTAGAATCCATGACAAGATGCAATGAAGATGTTCTGGTGCCTTTTAGCAGCTCAGCAGCACCCAGGGTGTGACTGACAAAGTCTATTAATTTGTGACATCCGAGCAGAAATGAGCCACTGTAGAATGATAGGAGGTTTAATGGGAGGTTTGATTGAGCACCGTGCATAAGAAAGAAGATAAAGTGAAGCAAATATGGAAAACTACAGATGAATAACAAGCAATAACTATTAGTATTTTATTTCACGAATTATACCTGGTAGCGTTATATCTGTAGAATAGATCTTTTATGACTTCTATGGTTCAAATTCTAGCTTTCAACAAGACAGTTTCTGAAAAACCTGCTACACAAATGTACCTCTCTAACCAGCTTCATGTGAATACAGTCTGCTTACCTCATAAGTCACAACTGCAATCTGCAATTCAAAAATTCAATCTGACCCTTAGATAGCATGACAAATTACCATAACTGTGTACTTGTGAGTCCATTACCTCAACACTCTCCGCCAGTCTCCTACACTTCATATGATCTTTGATGCTGCATATTATTCCATCATACACACATAGCATTGCTAATCTACAGTATAAACCTATCATATCATCACTATATGCTTCCTTCTTTTTGAGGAGAATATTTTGTTGTTTTAATTACCCTTACTGCTTTATTATCAGTGTCTGAAATTTAAGTTGCATAAGTTCCTTTGAAAATCCTGAAAGATGCAGAAGCATGCAGTTTGTATTGCTTACATCAGCACCGTATGCTACATCACATCTGACATGAGCCATCGCTATTATAGCCATCATCGTGTGCACTTTAGAAATCTGCCTCCACTGCTGTCTTTCATCATGGTGAGTATCTACGGTGTCACTTTTCATGACAATCTTTGTGAGTTTTACAGTCCCATGATTCTCAGATTATCTGAATTATATGTTATGTGTGTATAAATTCTGTTTGAGCAAAAGATAGGTGTTAAGCTGAAGGCGTCATTGCTTTGGCATTGGGAAATATGGTATTTTTACCATACGCCACTAGTAATGTATAGTGTGTAGAACTTTCCCCTGTGTGTCTTTACACCTGCTAGTACTCCAATGCTAAAAGAGAGCATATGCTGTACAAAATGTCCAAACCATCTCAATCTGGAGCATAAATAAATATACTATACATTCATTTATTTCATGAGCACTGTTGATCTGTCGATTCTGATTGGTCAGAACCTTTTTGGACTGTGGTTGTTTTCATATGCTGATGCTCATACTCAAGTTGCTCAAAAACTCCTGCTTACACAACTGCACTTGACTATATATTTATATATTGTATATTTATAGACAGGAAATTATTCTAAGATAAAAGCCAACTAATAGGAGGTAAATGTAAACTAATAGATTAGGTATCACTCTGTTTTCTCTTCAAGTGCACTTTAAGCCTTTAAGTTACACCTACTGTACTTCACACCAAGTATAATTTATGCTGCTAGTTACAGAAAGAAGCATCTTCAGTGGAGTGTTTCCTCCTCATATTGTCTCAGAGAGTTGTGGTTTGTGGAGTTGTGGTTTCTTTGTATCCTGAAAAAATTAATTTTTCAATCTAGTTTGGCGATGAAACTCTTAATAGCGGCTTAAGGGAAGTACTATTAACAGTCACGTAAACTAACTAACATTAAAAAATATCATTTATAATTAGAAAAAATAAATAAAGTATTTTTTATGTACTGTATGTATAGTATGCAGTATACACAATATAGAGTAGCTGTAAGGATTTAAAAGATTGATGTGGTATAAGAGGAATAAAATCCCAAACCCAAGTGCCTTATTACTTATCATAAGCACTATTTCTAGTATACTACTTCATACACTGCATACATCTAGTACTAGTTCAAACTTGCTTTGATATAAACTGGGACTGTACACTGAAGTAAATGCATATTCCATTTTATTTATTATTATTATTATTATTATTATTATTATTTTATTATTATTTATTTTAATTTTATTTTAATTCATGGTGTGTGCATATAGTTATATAATATGTAAAAAAAAAGAAAAGAAAAAAAAGAAAGGAAAAGTAAAAGAGCAAAGAGTAATTTAAAACGTGTTAATTTAGCATTTGACCTAAGGTAAAGGTCAGGATTAGTGGAAGGCAGGAATGGCTGCAGTGAGATAGGTGATAAAAAGCTAAAACAATCCAAGTTGTCGACAAGAGAAATGACAAACAATTGTAAAAGTGACTGCGATACTTAGAAGTAGATTCTATATCATTCTAGCTTCACAATTGACGATTGTTTGTTTAAACATAACCAAACGTGAAAGAGCGGGTGTGCCTTGTGCTAGCTAAACAAAACTAGTGGAACAATTACTGAGTGCCGTAACAGCAACCAGATAGCGCTCTGAACCTCCGGCACCATGGGAATTCTGGCTAAGGTCAATGTCCTTCAAACTGGTAATCTGCCTGACTTGCAATGGACACAAAAAGCAAAGTGTTTTCTTTGTGCAAGGAGCCATCTTTTTCAATTAGCTGAGCAGCTTTGGCTAAAGCCTCAACGCATCCTAGCCACGACTGAGTCCTGCTATATTTTTCCTTTCTTTTGGAAAAAGAGTTTGTACTTTTATAGTTAAATGTGATAATATATGTAAGTATTTAAGAGGCCTAGGCATCCCATTTAATATTTGTGGATAACTAAAAGTATTTTGTTTTCATATTTATTTTCATTTCAATTAAATGGGGTACAATTTCTTTAAACTCAAATTTGTTGGTGGTGATATCATACTACAGGTTACTGTAGATAACATATTTTAATAGGAGATATCCTACACAGATTGCACTTTCTTTTGTATGTTACATTTCCCTGTGATGCAGCATGAGCAGGACTTAAAAAAAAATAAATAAAAACAGGCGATCAAATACAGTACAGGGAAATAATAAAATAAATAAATAAATAAATACTGAGTCAACTTATTCAGATTTAAGTTATGGATCCACTATTACACTCTTAAATCTACACTGATAAATCTCATAAACTTGAATTTGAGGAAAAAAACGATTAAAAGCTTTTCCCCATATAGCCTACAATCTAAAAGCAAAAACCAGGACGTGTAAATGTAGGATAATAGATTATGTAGCACTCAGTGTTCTCTTCAAGCATACTGTAAACCTGTAAGTCACACCTACTGTACTTCTCACCAAGTCTAATTTAGTTTACTTGTAGTAAACCTGGCCAAACTTAAAGTATGCTGGAATTAATGCTACTTACAGAAAGAACCATTTAATGAGAGTGCTGTGTAGGTATGTGGGTGCATGCTGAATCTGTTATCTTCTGTCCTCTCGAGAGGAAAAAAAAGCCATTTCAACCCACTCCACCAACTTTTCAGTGGTAAACTTTTCACTGCGGCACAAACAATGCCTGACAAATCATTACTGTACGGAAATGTTCACCCACACTCCAAAGCCTGACCCATTACTCTCATCTCCTAATATTCTACAATATCAGTACAAGTATACTTTATCACGTGACAAAACTTTCCTGTATTAAAACTAAAGATGAAACAATTGCTATTTATTCCTTTCCGACACTTATATTAAACCTTGAGCCTATTGATCAGCTATTGATTTTATTTTCTCTAAAAACAATTAAGCTGTAATTATTTTTATACATTGGAAAGAATTTTGAAAAAAAAAAAAAAAAATACAAAACAAGACCTGTAGCATAAAATACAGCTTAGATCAGCTATTTTATTCAGGTACTGTAGGCAAACAAAATATATATAAGAAAGTATAAATTAAAATAATAATTTAAAGAAATCCAGTATCTTTATATGTAAAAATCATTCTTGAAGAAATACTGCAGGAAAAAAAATTATGACTTTTTTTTTTATATAAAATAAACTTATTGATTTTTATTAACCTACTTGTTCTGAAATTGTTCTGAAAACACAGAACAGAGAACAATGAGAAGCAGTTGAGATACAAGATTATATTTAATTGTGGAATTATACACCTTGGTGTTCACACCACAGACATAATAGCTCAGCACATCAAATGAACTAAAACACTTATACAATTACACAGTGACAAAAAGTATGTGGATGGCTGACCATGACACCTATTTGTCATCGTTCCCCAAACACTCCAAACAATTATACAGAATATCTTTATATATTTAAATATTATGTCATTATGTAGCATTCTGTGTTCTTTCACTGGAACTAAGAGGCCCATGTTCCAGCATGACAAAAATGAAAGCCCATTGAGACACGGTTTGCCAAAGTTGGACTGGAAGACCTCGGACTAGAATAACCCCACAGAAGACCTTTGTGATGAACTGGAATGCCGACTGCACCGCAGGCCTCCTCACACGACACAACATCAGTGCCTGACCTCATTAATGTTCTTGTTAATGAGTGATCATAAATCCCCGTAAGCCAGCTCGAAAATCTAATGAAATCAAACTTTTTTTACATAACTGGGGTTTCTTATAAGAACAAACCAAGGACTGAATCTAAAATCGGATGTTCGACAATCACATACGTCTGTGCTTCAGTATTGATTTAGTATGTCATGGCTCATGTTTGTTTTGTGATCAATATAAAAAATAAAATGCAAAACATACAAAGGATGAACTTCAATTCTAGCTGCATCAAGTACTATTATACTACAACTACACTACAATTCATGCAGCAAAGCTAACATTCGACTCTTACTAGAAATCAATTTTAATATACTGAATGTGTGAATATTAACTGGGTTTGGGGGTATGATGCCCGATGCTCCACTTTGTGCTTTGGTGGGTAGTCTGGTATCCTTTCCCTGTCCAAACAGATGCACTGTAACCTGATTGGCATCGCTGAATTGCCCATAGTCTGTGAATGGGTGTGTGAGATTGTGCTTGAGAAGGGTTGGCAACTTGTTCAGGGTGTACCCTGAGCCCTTGTACCCCAAGTCCCCTGAGAAAGGTTCCAGGATTCCCATGATACTGTCAATAGAAAATGGATGGATGGATGGATGGATGGATGGATGGATGGATGGATGGATGGATGGATGGATGGATGGATGGATGGATGGATGGATGAACTGGCAAGAAAATCTATTTCGTACTTGTGTAATCTAACTCTGCATATAAAGATCTTTACCCATGTAAGTACTTATACAACTTTTGAACTTTATTCTTCAAGTCTAAGTATGTGAACAATAGAAAAACAAGTATACTTCAAGAGGACAGATGGTTAAAGCACTAATTTGTGCTCCTGGAATACAGAGTGAGATTAGACTTCTGGGTATTTAGGTTTTGTATTACAAATGCAACAAAGCTGTTATGGTAACATGTTGTCTTGGCTGTGATAGTCCTGTACCTGTGACCTGTTGGCAGCTCTGTGAAGTGTCACTGAAGTGGGTAGCTGTGGTCGCTGGTTTACAGACGACAGATGTAGTGTGATGTTTGAATATGCAGCGAGTGGGAAGTCTGATTGTCTTTAAGGCAGGCTAAATGCATAAATGTACTAAGAGGACCATAGAGAAGCTGGAGGACATAGCCCTGCACAGACAGGGCTTTGAATTTCTGTATTAGTGAAAGTTGGTAGCTGTGGTTCAACTTGATGTACAGTAAATCATGGACTTTATCATTAATTATGTTTACCTTCTGCTCTGTGTTTATGTTCTGTAAAGCTGCTTTGAGACAATGTCTATTGTAAAAAGCGCTATACAAATAAACTTGAATTGAATTGAATTGAATTGAATTAACATTAGCAACAGTACATGGCTAAATTTCACTGAAAAACCTTGGAAGGCATGAACAGGAAAGTGCATCAACATCATGATGATGAAGTTGATGTCTTTCTCTTGTATATTGCAAAGTTTCCCTTAATATAGAAGGTGATGATCTTCTGTATCATGTCTATATCATTTCTACATCAAATATGCATCCCAAACGATGTACTGGACGCTATGCATTCTATGCTTTACCATCTAATGTATAGATTTTAGAAGGGTTGTATTGTCTCAGATGGAACACTAACAGCATTTTAATGTTAGTCTAAACCATGTCCCAGCTGAATGACAAATGACACCAAACAGTGTTGCTAGCTTTAGCGTAATAAATGAATCTGTTAAATGTTGAAAATAATTCACACAACATGGACTAGTTCACTCGAGTGTCAGCAGCCATCTTGAAATTGTGTTCTCATCCAGCTTCAGTGCCTGGGAGCCCTTCCCCGCTTCCTCTATGTAAGCAAAGCTGCGAGCTCCAAGTGCCTGAAGTGTCCAACATTCCAGACTTCCTTTTTTCTGTGTAATAAATGCATCATCCGGGCCATTGAAGTGCACTTCTTTTTGCTGTGGAGATTTTAGCGTGAACACACTATTCACACGATTAATACTAAACAATGGCGCGGGGTAGTGTATAAGCATGTGAATTGAGACGCACATGGAGATTGTTGCTATGTTTAAAGAGTTATCAAAATACACTTTAAAAGAAATGATGAGTTCAACCTCTGAGTGGATTTCACTCAACAACACACACACACACACACACACACACACACACACACACACACACACACACACACACACACACACACACACACACACACACACACACACACACACACATTTCACCCAGTGATATAATATTGCAGTGGTGTTTTTTCTTAATTACAGCACTTAAACCAGTAAAAGGAAGCATGTACCATCCCAATTAGGTCTCTGTGGTATGTAAACAGAGCTGATCTTGCATATGCACTGTGCTCTCAGGGAAAAGCTCACTCCGGGTCATTAGCTGCTGGCCCAGGCCTCGGTGGGAAGCTGGGTCTCTTCCTCTCCAGTTTCCTTCATTGTCCTCACCCATCAGAGGAGTCTCTCTACATCACCAGCTGCCCCATCCCTGAACAGTCAGCGGTGAACACAGCAATCATTCTCCCATTAAACGATCTCCCCACACACAGACATCCAGCGCTGCAGATAGGGCCGATCCTTGCACCGACTCAATCAGAAGCCCCTCGAGGACTGCACTGTTGGCCTGTGGTAATGTTAGGAGCCTCTCGCTGCCTGGCATCTCGGAGGGAAAAACAATGTCTACTTTGTTCTGGCAGCAGGCTCTCTGCAGGGAAAATGCTTAAAAGCTACTTAATTAGAGAGAGAGAGAGTGAGAGAGTAAGGCAATCCTCAGATGTGAATGCTGTGTGAGAGGAAGAAGAAACAAAAGCTAGGGTTAGACTGATCGTTACCTGTTAAAGCTTTCCCGAGGCTTTTATCTGGGCTTGTATAGTTATATAGTATGTGTTCATATCATTACCTGTGTATCATTGTAGTGTGGAAAGGTTCATAGGTAAGTCTGGGATTGGGATATCATTTATTGCTTTTACCTCATAAATATGGAACCATTTCATTTTAAACATTAAAATTTTTTTTAAATATATTATTTTCAACAGAAGTGTTTTAAGCCATCTCATGAAACAAATTTATTTTAAATTTATTTTTAAACAATTATTCTTCAATGGTAATGGCTGCACTTTATGACTAAATACATACTAATAATAATAATGAACTTTAATACTGATTTAATAATAATTATCAATCTATTACAAAGTTTATCAATCAATATCACCATGTCACTAAAAATAAAAAGGAAAGGTATTTGAGAACTTTTTTTATTCTATGATTTTCTGGAAATCCAACTTCCTGTTGAACATTCCAAATGTTTCATTGTGGTATATATGGTCAATTAACAGGATTTAGTGAATGTATAACTAAAGGTTATTTTTTCACATAATATAATTTCATAATGTACTGAACAATACATGGAAAAAGAATGCATTCAGACGTAAAAAACCTAAAAAAAAAAAAGTCTGATCATTCTCCTCTGACCGACCAAAAGCCTGTCATCCTTTTGCTCACAGGATCATACTTAAACTTCACATTAAATACTTAAACCAGCTTATCTAGGGCTAACAACCATGCCATGTTTACCAAAGATCATGTAAACATGAACTGAAGCTGCATGATTTATCTGCACAGCTATGATGATGCATGATTGGCTGATTGGATGACTTCATAGATACAGCTATTCCTATTAAAGTGGACAGCGAGTGTCTCCTGTTAATCATGGCCATATAACAATACTACAAATATGGCAGTGATATTGATTAGAAAGCCAGTTTTTGTGCCGAAAAGGTTGTTGTTTGTGTTCCTAGTATTTGTGTTACAGTATTTTTATAGCAGAAGTGCTTTCTCGATTTCTCCAGTACGCTCTCACACATACACACCGTCTCTTCTGCAGAGGGTGGAAGCGCTGCGAAATGCATAAATAAACACACCCCTGAGCTATGCATATCACAGCATTCTTTTTCTCTGTTACCGTTCCCAGGAAGAGAAAGTGCCGTTTAGCCCAAACCTTAGTGGAAGATATAAAATCCCCTCATGACAAACTCACCCTGCACCTCGCCATCTTCAGAACTGCTCAATTATTAATAGATGTACAGAGAGAATGTCGCGTCTGATGGATGACGGACTGTCAGCAGGCATTTTGCAGGCACGGATCTGGCAGGCCCTGAGAACACACACTAGAGCTGACAGTGTAAAGACAGAGCAACGGTTTAAGGTCAAATACGCTCAGCGTTTCTTTGGGGGGTGGAGTGGGGTGGGGGTGATATGGGGAGAAGATGAGAGGAGAGGAAGAGAAAGGAGAGAGAGAGAGAGAGAGAGAGAGAGAGAGAGAGAGAGAGAGAGAGAGAGAGAGAGAGAGAGAGAGAGAGAGATAGTGCTGGAGTGTATTAGTCATCCTTTGACAGAGCTCTGTGTGTGTGTGTGTGTGTGTGTGTGTGTGTGTGTGTGTGTGTGTGTGTGTGTGTGTGTGTGTGTGTGGGTTGATTTGACTTTGGGGAAGCCTGCACTGGAGGCCTCTGGAGTCAGGAGATGCAGTTTGTTGTGAACGTTGCTGTAAGCTGTTTCACTGGGGACATATTTATGCGCCAGGTTCAATTTTAAGCATCTGGATGACTTGAAGAAAAAGCTGGTGGAGGAAACAGCCATACTTGTTATAGAAGGAAACTAAAACCAAGTGACTAAAACTAAACGAAAAACTAAAGTTGGAGTTTAACACAACACTGTTAGCTAATTACTTAAAAAATAACACACTTCAGACCGTGTGAAAAATATACAGGAATAATCCAGGCATGGGTGTGATGTAGGGGGATAGAGTTTTGTTACTAGCCCAAAGTGTATTATTTTCATTTCACATGGTCTGGAGTGTGTATTTTATGTATGTAGTTTATGAATGATCATCACAAACTTTAACAGCGATAGTTGTTAAACTCTAAAATACATGAACTCTGAAAAAACACAAAGATGTCCACCATGGTCTTCACTTCCTAACATCTGACTCTGTGTTCAGAAAGATCGTAATTACGACTTGCACACACACAAACACTATGACAAAGTCGTAATTACAGTGTGAAAGTCTGGATTTTTTCAGGTTTTTTTTTTAAGTGTCAAACAAAAAACTGTTGGAATCAATGAACCTGTTGAATTTGTTAAAACTGAATGTTTACTCATCTCAGAAATTATCTTGAAACCATAAATCTTACATGGAATTTTCTGTATAAAACAGTACGTGACAAATAAAATGTTGAATCTTGAATCAAAGTGACTTGAACCCACCCAAGTAGTAAATACGAACTCCCTAGGAGGATTTGAACCCCCATGTTCATATTCACCTGATTAGTAATCAAACAAACCTGAATACAGTCACACCTCTTAGTATGAAAGAGTCTCAGATTCACACTTTCTCTATAAAGTAAATGCAATGATCAGTGATTTTATAGCTGACGTTCCAACCTGGTTGTTGCTCTGGCTGTACTGTATGTTGTTAACCTTATATAAACTTTGTATAGTTTTGGATGAAGGGCTTGCCTAATGATTTTTTTGTTTGTCTCTCTCTCTCTCTCTCTCTCTCTCTCTCTCTCTCTCTCTCTCTCTCTCTCTCTATCTATCTATCTATCTATCTAATTGAGAGATTTGAGAGTTCAGTGCTGTGGTATACTATAAAACTTTTACCTTATATAAATGAAACAAATGAAAAATGAAAACAAAAAAAATGCCTGAGCTTATCAAAATTTTATTCATCTTAATGTGGACAAATGTGACATTTAGAATAAAAACATATTTATAATTTATTCCTCTCTGTTTGGTTACAGAAGGAAATGAATTCATTTTCTATGACAAGTGTTTAAATGTACTGATAGAAGGAGTCTCCAGGTTCAGCACTTTGTAAGAGTCAGAGGAAGTTTTCCTCCGTGGGAAAGTCTTCGGAATGGAGAATGTTGTGTTTTGACCTTTCTCAGTAACAAGCTACGTTGCTAACATTAAAAAAGTTAGTAAATGTATGTTTATAGCTGCTGTAACATAAGTTACAACAGTAAATGTTTTCATGGTCATTCCAACCTTCCAGCAAAATTTTCCATGCTGATAGATGTAATAATAAAATTAAAATTTATATGATTATAAAATGTAGATGAAAGTGCAGCACTCAGAATCTCCATTTATTCCTAGAAGGTTTGGTTAAAGAAACAATTCACAAAAGCAGCAATAATTCTACTAATGAACACAGGGGCATGTTTTATTTAGAACTGTATTTCAGCATTATATAATTCTTTCTATAATTGATCATACTTATCTTTATCTTTTCCTCAAACCAGTCTTAAATAAAATTTTAATACACAGTACAAATTCTTATTAAACAGCTTTATTACGTGGCCGAGCCCCGTCTCCTGACCTCGAGGCTGAGTCGCACCCTTTCTGCACAGAGTTCTACACATTCAGAACATTATTGTAAATAATCCCACCATCCAGCCATGAGGTCATATCATTCCCTCTCTCTTCTCCTTCTTCTCCTCTCGGTCTCTGACGTTCTGTCAAAAATACAGACATGCATTTTTTTTGTGTGTGTATGTGTGTGTGTTGACATTCAAACCTCAGGTGTGCCTCTCCCTACCCAAACAGAGGAAGGAAGGAAACAAGCATTCGGTTGTAAGTCAGAATGGCACATGGCACATTGATGCTCACACAGACTGAACTACATTCGTTGTGTTGTTGCTACTCATTCGAACCTAGCAGCACTCCGTCATCTCTCGACGTGTTAAGCTGCTTGACTGTTTGTCAGCCGCGTCAGGAGTGACTGTATGACTCTGCCGCTAATTGCCACCAGAGCTAAATTTAGTGGAGGCGACATGGATTTCTGATCACACACTGAAACTCTCTTGTTCTCCTTCTACTGTATCTCTCTCTCTCTCTCTCTCTCTCTCTCTCTCTCTCTCTCTCTCTCTCTCTCTCTCTCTCTCTCTCTCTCTCTCTCTGTCACCTGGGGAATACATGAACTATTCCATATGTCAGAGTTGTCAGTCAGAGGGAATTCTAGCAAGTCTCTCTGTCTCGGCAGGACCCTTTACTATTTGGTTCTTGCTCTTTTTTCTCCATCTCTCTCTCTTTCTCTCTCTCTCTCTCTCTCTCTCTCTCTCTCTCTCTCTCTCTCTCTCTCTCTCTTTCTCTCTCTCTCTTTATTCAAGTGTTTATCTGTGTCTCAGCATGGGTGCTATCCCAGTTCTAGCTTGTCCCAGACAACATACTTTGTGTACTTTATGATTCAGGATTCGGACAAATAAACAATCAACTAATGCTCACAGATGAAAATAAAGCAATAATTTTAATAATTAAATATTACTAATGTGATTTAAAACTTAGTATTGCCCTATTTGTAGCAGTGGTAATTGCCAGGAAAGATACAATTAAAAATCATATTGATGATTAATTTTTAATTGATATGATTTTTTAATATATATATATATATATATATATATATATATATATATTTCATACCTTTTAATCTCTTGGGAATAATAACATAAATTGTAACGTGTCATAAAGCCAAACTACAGTATAAAACCCTGCATCCTGAATACTTTCCTTTTGTGTGAAGATGTTGTCAAATCTCTGACACTGGTGATTGCTTTAATAAAAGTAAAAAGAAAGTCTACTGCTTATCCTACATTTGAAACCTGAAGCTTATCACAGGGGACATGGGGTACAAGGCATGGGACTCCCTGGATAAGGTGCTAACCTGTCACAGGTCTCAATCAGTCAGACAACTAAGAGATGCCAATCAGCTAAAAACACACGCACATTAGAATGACAGATTTTGAATTAATCCTCAGTATCATTAAAATTACAACCAGGATTTTTGTCAATATTTTGTCTATTGAAAATAAATGAATGATTTCTGACCAATCAGCATCACACATTCAATGAAGTCTTCATAAATGTTCACATAAACTATTTACTTTTACATTATTTACATTATCAAGTGTCACCTAAATTCCTCTTAAGGATTCTTCCCCCTTTCATCTCAGGGAGTTTTTGCATCAGGTATTTTCTTACAATTTCAGTAAGCACAAACTATTAGTATACGTATGTCATTGTTTGCCTTGATACCACACCAGCTCAGTGTTCTCAATAGTTAAAAATTTCTTTGACAGTGTAGGTGTCATCCTCAGAAGGTTGTAGCTGGAGTAAAGGATGCAGTCATAGATGAATAATGCCAGATCGCTCCATAAATCCTCTGAACAAGCAGGGTTGTGGAAGGTCGTCGAACATCCTTCTCTACTCTGCAGCATTGCTCGTGTCTTATAAATCAACCTTTCTGATACGTTTAAATGACACAACATTAGACGTGGGCTTTCATGATAATTAATACATTTTTCATAATCTGTGTGAATGGCTAAATAAAAAGATTTCAAGGAAGATTGATCTTGTTTGCCAGAAGAACCGTAAAAGATACAATCACGCTAAAAGCATCGGCTAAACGCAAACAACGGGAAGGCCAAGGTTGGATGGCAGCTCGACACACACATAATGGGACAATGTCATGTTGTTCAATACTTTAATGTTCGGTTAACAGAAATATATGATTTACTCAGTTAAAGTCAATGCTTTCAGACTTTCTTTCTTCTTGATGCTCTTTTAATTGTACTAGCTTAATTCTACTAGCCTAAAAAGTAAAATCTCCTTTAATTTTTTTTTTTTTTTTAACCAAATTTCTGCTGAATTAGTGTTGAGTAATTACCTATAGCAGGAGCTCTGACAATGTGTCTGATATGGGTTTATACTGTGGTTCTAGTTCTAATATATTTTATTTTTACAAATAAAAATTTATAATAATTGATATTCTAAATCCTATTCATAAGTTGCTTAAAACCTCCCACTTATACAGTTGATTATACTGTATAATACATTAGTTATTTAATGAGGCGTCACCTAGGTTTAATTCTATTTCAATTTAATTTATTTGTATAGAGCTTTCAACGATTGACAAGCAGCTTTACAGAAGCATAGAAACAGAATACAAATTGTAAAAATTATAATTCAATTACTGTTTATCTCGAAAATCTATCACTAATGAGCAAGCCTGAGGTGAAGGTTGCAAGGAAAAAACTCAGTGAGATGATATGAGGAAGAAACTTTGAGAGGATCCTTGTCCTCATTTGGTGACACTGGACAGTAAATAATGTAAATGTAAATAATATCCTATCCTACAACAGTTTATGAGGGGAATTGTAAAATCAAGAGCTCCTGAGGAACTAACAAGTCAGGGTTCATTACAGAGTTTGTTACAGACTATGTCCTTTACCACATCCTTCCTGACATGTTCAAATGGTCACTGATGAGGACCCGAGCACAAATCTTGTAGATGAAGGTGGGTTCCCTTCTAAAACTGAAATTGTGAAGCCAAGAGATTTAAGATTTCATTTATGGCATTTGGCAGACGTTCTTCTCCAGAGAGACTTACATATATCGCATTTATACATCTGAATGTTAATGGACATGCTTAAGGACCCAGTAGTGGCAGCTTGGCTATCCCTGGGATTTGAGTCACCGAACTACAACTGACATTTCTGTTGGATGTTACTTTAATTTTGTGGTGAAAATCTTCGTACAGGACTAACAGAAATGCTGATTCTCCGATTTGTAGAAAAACCACAAACCAAATTACATAATCGATGCTTATTTACATCACAAAGTGTTTTCTTTATATATACTAAACCTAAATATTGTATGTTACAAAAAGTCTGTCCCAAACTCTTGTATAAATGATTGAGTTTCTCATAAATGCTTTTACCAGAACATAAAATATGTCAAAATCCGAACCAAATCAGTCATTTGATTAGCTTGTAATGAACAGGCTCCGTGTCCATGTCGTATGTGTTATCGAAATAATGCAATGCTAATTCATAAACTAACCACTAAATGTTTCTAAAAAAATCGAGTACAATGATCATGTTAACTGTAGCATTTATTGAGGCTAAGCTGAGTTATGTGGAACACTGAATTGTGTATGTTATCTATCACCTTCAGTGCTAATTAACTGATTAGCTAGTAAGCTGTTATTGATATAACTACTGTAGCTACCTCACTGCATAGTCTAGATATTTTCTTTTCTAATACTTTGTGTGGCAGCGACTTACATTTTGTCTTGTAACAACAATTAAGCTTTCTTTTCCCAACAGTGGCAGTTTGGTGGAACTGGTAATTGAACTCACAATCTTCCTATAGGTTGTCCATCTCCTTCACCACAAGGCTACCACATCCCCAAATGACACGGTTTCTTATCAAAATAGTAACAACGAATAAGAGGGATTAAACATTCTTCTCTTGAGCACTAAAGTTTGTAACACAATAACAATTTTCTATTTTATTTCATTATTTTGTTCTAGCTATACCTCTTGCATTTATTTCTCAAGAGCAAAGGCCACACTTGCACCATGTAAGGATCTCTCCATCTATCTTTTATGCTGCCGTATTCACTTATCTCCAGACAAGTGCGAAAAAAGGAAAGATAATAGAAAAAAAAGACAGAGGGGAAAAAAAAACCCATCAAAACTCGTGTGTCAGGAACTCAGAGAATCACCGCTTTCACCGCCTCCTGTAGAACAGTGCACAGAACATCAAATGCTCCCAATCACCAAACGGATAAAGAAGAGCCTGGCTAATCACAAAACTTGTCATTTTCTCCCAGTGAAAATCATTCTTTTTTTTTTTTTTCGTGAGCCAAGCCATTAAGAAAGGATTGAATTCTACACGACTGACATGGTAATGTAAATATTGCTGGACAGAGCTTATATCAACCTGTCTCACATAAAAAAAGGCTTTCAATTAACTGCAAGAGGGATGAAATTGCTGTGTGCCATGCTGCCCGATTGCGCCCACTGCTGAACAGAGCCACTGGGGTTTCCTTTTGTTTGTTATTTGCTATAGGTTTTTTTTTATTATTTTTTTGCACATTATTATCTAGTGCTGGTTAATATAATGAACAGCAGCTACTGTATGCTAATTCCTTTCCACTTGCTTCTCTTTTTCTACCCATCCTGAGGCATTTAGAGATTGTACCAGCTCCAGTTGTGTTCCCGGTTCATGAAGATTTCGGACCTTCGTTGAGAAGAGGCCAACCCTGTAAGGATCCTGAGGCATCTAGAGATGTACCAGCTCCAGTTGAATTCCGTTTCGTGAGGATTCAAAGAGGAGATGCCGACTATGTGGTCTTTGAGGAAAACAACCTCCTAATCAATACATAATTGTTGGACTGTATATTTATAATCAGTGTCAAAAGAGGGTGGGTTTCCTTTTGAGTCTGGTTCATCTCAAGTTTTTTTCTTCTTCCATCTAAGCAAGTTTTTCCTTGCCATGTTCACCTTAGTCACCTTAGTCTTGTTCATTGGGGATAAATACAAACATGCTTAATATGTTTAATTATAATAATATAATACTAATCTTTGTATAATATTAAATCCTTTGTGTTATGTTTCTTATGTCCTGTAAAGCTGCTTTGAGACAATGTCAATGTTCCTTATCTGCTATTTTCTTTGACTCGTTCTACTTCATTAACTCGGTTTCTCAACTATTACTAGAATTCTTACCTCCTCCTTTCCTGGGTTTCTTTAGGTCCCTTGATTACTTATTTCTTATGTCTTACTTTTTAGGATCCAAGGCTACTTTGCTCTTTGATTCAAACTTTGATTCATAGTCTTCTTGCTGCAAGAATCCTTACCTTCAGCCTACCCTTTATCTGCTTTCTAGCATTCTATTATTGAATCATTGTCCTGTAACTAGCTTCACTTAGTCCTTTATTTAGTCATGGTCTCCTGGATTACTTGACTAAATCTCTTTCTGCTTTCTGGGATCCATGATTTCTTGAATTCTGCTTTAGTTATTATTTTCTTACTTTCTAGGTTCACTGACCCCTTGGCTTCTAGGTCTGTGCATTCTCGAATCATCATCATCCTTTATCTAAAAACAAAATTGTCCACATTTTTATTCAAAACTCTATTAAGCACATTTATTTTTCCATTTCCTTTTCGATTTTTCTTTTAATTTGAGAAAGAAGCAGTTTAGTGCCAATGTCCAACAATATAATCATGATATAACCAGGTATGTGTTTGGTAGTGTTACAGTGAAATGTATATGTTGTGCTGAAGTGTAAGAGCGTTAAAATAACGATACAGTGTCATTCTTAACAAGTATTAAATATGGTAATATTGATTCACTATTAGAGTATATAAAATGATTGATTGGTTGATTGGACGATTGATCGATTGGTTGATTGATCGATTGGTTGATTGGTCGATTGATTGGTTGATTGATTGATTTGAGGAAAAGACAATGTCCCAATCTACCTTAACCTGAATCCTAATTCTTATTCAGTCTCAAGAATTATTATTTTTATGGCTTTATTTAATCATTTTTGTATTTGTTGGTTTGTTTATTATTAGTAGTAATATTTTTTTATTTTTAATGGAGTCCTTTAAGGCAGCATAATAATAATAATAATAATAATAATAATAATAATAATAATAATAATAATAATAATAATAATAATAATTATTATTATTATTATTATTATTATTATTATTATTATTATTATTATTATTATTATTATTATTATTATTATTATTATTGACACCACTAGTGTCCTACAAGAAGGTAATCTGCATAATCTGAATGGAGCTCGCATTAAAAAAAACAGCTGTGTAACCCAACTGTGAATATACATAATATTCCCCACATAAATATTGACATAATTGATTGGCGGTTGTGAATATGACAAATGCCTAACCTGTGAGAGTGTATTCTCTGTCATATAACCATGTTCCTCCAGGACACACCTTCTTAAATGAAGCACTTTTAGTTAATTGAATATTTATGCTTAAACATGAATAAAAAAGGAAACAAAGTAATTCAGGCTTATAAATAGCAATATGGTGAACAAATATGTGGTCATGTCCTCCTCTATGCACACACACACACACACACACACACACACACACACACACACACACACACACACACACACACACACACACACACACACACACACACACACACACACACACAAAATCAGTGTCGTAATGCTTTAATTATTCAAACTAACTTCAATGCCAAGACTTTAAATAAGAAATAAGAGAGTAAAACAAAAGTGTAAGACCTCTGCAATAACCTTGCTGTTGGCTAAAAACACACCGAGATTGGCTAGGTTAATGCATCATGGTGCTTCCTCATTCAACTCTTCTTTATTACTATCCAAACATTAAAAGCCCACTAACATTCAGGAGAGAGATGTCTTTTTTCATGGACACGGTTATTAATTAATGTTACTCTGACACACTTTAGATTTTCGACAACTGAAATTACCATTAACTAGTGTGATGGTTATTGAAGGTAAAAAATAAAAAAGACTAGATTATACATTGCATTACAATAACTTAATTTACTGGCAGCCTGGGATGACCATATAGTGCTGTAAATGTTCAATAAACGTTTTGCATTTACTATAAAGAACTGAGAAATGGTACATTATATAAAATATATAACCCAGTGTCTTACTCAAGCTACCAGTGTCTTACTCAAGCTAATCAAGGCTAATTTGCTGAGAAAAAATTAGTTCTTTTGAAAAAAAACTTTTAATGGAGATGGGCTTCTAGTGGAGATGGGGTTTGCTTGTTGTGGTGGTCGAGCAAGCGTACCAAGTTCTTTTATGGGACCTTAAGATATTATAGCATTTTACTATAAATTTGTTTACGCTATGTACATTTGTAGTGTAAAAACCCAAGTTGTCATTACTCACTCACTCATTTTCTACCGCTTATTCGAACTTCTCGGGTCACGGGGAGCCTGTGCTTATCTCAGGCGTCATCAGGCATCAAGGCAGGATACACCCTGGACGGAGTGCCAACCCATCGCAGGGCACACACACACACACTCTCATTCACTCACACACTCACACACTACGGACAATTTTCCAGAAATGCCAATCAACCTACCATGCATGTCTTTGGACCGGGGGAGGAAACCGGAGTACCTGGAGGAAACCCCCAAGGCACGGGGAGAACATGCAAACTACACACACACAAGGCGGAGGCGGGAATCGAACCCCGGCCCTGGAGGTTGTCATTACATTATTGCAAAATATACAGCACCCAGTCCAAATGTACAAGTCCACCTAGTTAAATATCACTATATGTTGTTGTTGTTGTTGTTGTCCTTCAGCTGCTCCCTGGTTGTGGGGTCACAATTGTGGATCATCTGATCAGCATATTTGATTTCGTCACCGGTTTTTATTGCCAGATGCATTTCCTGACGCAAGCCTCTCATTTTATCCTGTATTGAGTGCGACAGCGAGAGTTAAAACCCCTCAGCGGCTGGGTTAGTTCTCTGCTCCAGAGTGCAGGATCCTGCCACTGGGCCAGCAGGAAACAAACAACAATCCTTATATATGGAGTCTAAAAGAAAGTTCCACCATATGTGAGGAATAAAACATGACAGTGGACAATGTTTTAGGAAAATAACCGATTCTGGGATGGTGTGACAAGTTAATCCTGACAACCCAAAGTTAAATGTTTTCCCCAGAAAACATTGTTTACCATTTTGCAATTTCTAATTTATTAATGAAACACACAAATGTTTTGTTTTTTTTAACTATCAATAGTTATGTGAAAGTTCCTGTTATCACTTACATAATATCTGCTATAAAGTTTATTTCGTCTTCTTCTTCTTTTTTGTTTTGCATGAATAAAATAGCACAGCTTGTAAGGTTAGTGAGAAAACCTAAAGCACAAAATCCACTCTGAAGACTGTCCTATTGAGCAAATCTTACAAAGTGCTGACTCCGTAGACTCACAGAAAGCTGCACTATATATTTAGTTGCTAAATAAAAACACATTTTTTTAATCTGTTCATTGCATGAAGCATCCATCAAATGAACTACCGGTTGCTATAGAAACAGTAATGTATTAAAACAAGCAAATGAAAATAAGCCTGTGATTTGAATTGTAGCTGTTATTAATCTTGGTGTTGCTGTTATTGAAAATTACTTCACTTGCTTCTGTCCAATCAGGTGAGAGAATTTATCCATCCAGGATTTTTTTGTAATGTTGCAACTGAATTTATTATTTATTTTTATTTATATATTTATTTTAATTTGCAATGAAACTTGTTATTTATTTATTTATTTATTTATTTATTTATTTATTTATTTATTTATTTATAGCTTTTTCCCCCCCCAGAAAACAAAATATTGAATGGAACGGGTGAAATTAAATTGTAAATGATTATGTCAGGGATCAGCCTGGACTTCTGGCCATGTGCTACTGTTGTTGTTGTTGTTGTCTCCTTCGGCAAATGATTCCTGTTTGTCTCTGCAGCGTTTCATGCTTGCATTGATTTGTCCTTAGGTTTTATTACTCCTGTCACTAAACAATGAATTGGTTTGTTCATAAACAGACTCAGACAAACACACACACACACACACACACTCACACACACACACACAAACACACACAGACACACACACAGACACACACACAGACACACACACACACAAACACACACACACACACACACACACACACACACACACACACACACACACACACACACACACACACACACACACACACACACACACACACACACACACACAAACTTTGAAAGAATGCCAGTGAGTCACAAGACAGATCAGTGGAAGCCAATGAGGTATGAAATGTGAGGATTGAGGCCTGGATTCCTCAAACATATACAAACATGTGTTTTATCATGGTCCATAATCTCACACACAGTCAGCTTGTAAAATCAGTGAATGCAAGAGATTGAAAGAAAGTGTGTAACAAAATCCTGCGCCAACAAGGCGAGCTCGAGTCGCAAATAGAGAGATTTGTATACAAAGAAATAATGCATAATACCGCATTGATTGTAGTGCCAATCAGCCCTTGTACCAGTTGTAAACTGTAAACATGAAGCTGTTTTTTTTTTCAGCTTTTCTAAAACACAGAATCTAAGGCATTTATTAACTATTCCCATTCCAAACTTATGTGGTTTTGATTTTTTTTTTCCTTTGCAAAGAATGGTGTATTTTATCCTTTAATTGAGTAACAGCATTATATTTTTGCACAAAATGTGGTTAACTTACATCCACGATAAGAACATTAAAGTCATTTAATTAAAATGATTCTTTTTCTCATTGACAGCTCGAACCTCATCAGTCAATATCACAATATTAATATAAATAGAGAGAGAGAGAGAGAGAGAGAGAGAGAGAGAGAGAGAGATTTCTTGCATTTCTTCCTCCCTTGATCTTAAGAAAAATTTGGATTATGCATTTCTCTGTTTAAAAATGAGTATATTTGAATATTTAGAAGAAAAAGCCTTTATTTGTGTCACATATATATTACAGCACAGTGAAATTCTTTCTTCACGTGTCCCAACTTTAGAGGTTGGGGGTCAGAAATGATAAAGCACCCTTGAGCAGAGAGAGTTAAGGGCCTTGCTTAAGGGTTCAACAATGTCAGCTTGGCTGTGCTGGGGTTTGAACCCTGATCTTCTGATTAACAAACCCGAGCCTTAACCCTAAGCTACCGCTGCCTAGTATTTAAATATTCATTCACAATTAAAATCTAAATCTTTTCATAACATATAATGGATAAGTCATGAAAAGCATAAAAGTGTAAAAGTAAGATTTTATAAATTTACATATGTTCTTAAATGTATAACTTTTTTTTTTTTTTTTTTTTTTTAATCAGCCTCCTACTTTTGATGAGTCTGTGCCCATGATTGAAATAGAAGAATTTTCAGGTCAGAGCTCAAGGTTAGGTATGATACAGCACCGCTGGACCAGAGAGGGTTAAGGGCCTTGCTCAAGGGCCCAACAGCTTGAACCCTGAACCTCTGATCGACAAACCCATGCGCCTCAATCACTGCCCAGATGATAGCCTCAGGTCCCTGTTCTTAGCTGACAGGATGGAAATCTGCTGCATCTCCTATTGTAGCTCATCCACTTCAAAGATTCGGTGTGTTCAGCAAGCTGAGATGCTTTTCTGTCCACTGGACATCCTTCTCTTATCAATAAGTGCATTTCTAACCACAGGACTGTCTCTCACTCAGTGATTTTTGTCTTTTGCACCATTCTGTATAAACTCTAGAGACCCAAGTTGTGTGGGAAAATCTCACGCCATGGTTAAAAACACAGAGATCACACAGATTTTTTTTCTTTGTTCTGATGTTTGATGCGAACATGAACTGAAGCTCTTGGCCTGTATCTGCATGATTTTCTGCTTTGTGTTGTTGCCAAGAATGATTATTATTCTTTAACTCACATACATGATATCATTGGGACATAAAAGACACTTCGGTCATGGACTGACTCTCTTCCGCTGAAGACAGATTTCATTTGTCTGTGCATAATCAAACAATAAGTCATTTCTCCAAATTTTAGAAAGACAGCCAGCAGCAATCTCCTACATAAGGTGCTTTGGATAACCCAAACATACTCAGATTTGGTGCTACTAAATGAGGCTCAAGATTTAAGTCAGTGTGTCATTGCTGCCAGAAGGATTTGGTAAGCGGCACAGCTTTTTATAATAAATATCCTCTGATTGCACCTTTCATTTATTTATTTTGTCTATATTGCATACTTTATCAAGCCATCACAGGATCGGCTTGCCAGCAAATCAGACCCATTCATCTGCTGCCTTGTGATGGATTGGCGCTTGTCATCTGCTGAACTTGTCTGTGTTTTTTTTTCTATATTTTTTTCTCTTTTTTGTGCTCTAGGAGAGGAGGAAGTCCTCATCCTTGGCACAGAGCACTCTTTCAGCCCAGTCATGCTCCTTTTGGGGTCACACCCCTTTCCCCCCCCCCCGACCCTCCCAGCTCCTTCCTCACTTCTTCATGAACCCCCAACCCACACACACACACACACACACACACACACACACACACACACACACACACACACACACACACCACCCAAACCTCCCTAACAAACACCCACCTTTAAATAAATACACAACAATTAGCATTAGTGTTTTTTATTGACTATTTTTTACCCTCTTCTTGTTCTAGCGTTAAGATTCGTGCTCGGCTCTGCCACACGACACATCATGGTGTGTGTGCTGGCATTCGTGTGCAACATGGTTAGCACATCTCGCGTTTGCATGTTCGCTCGCTCACACATTTAAGCACAGATGCACCCTAAGATGCACACACACACACACTGAGACTCACACGTCTACTCGCAGTCTGGTACGACATGCAGTGTCCTTGATGCACTTTAAACGTTCCAAGTTCAGCAATATTGCAGAGAAAAACAGTTCTGATCAAATCAGATTGAGTCAACATGTGTCAAAGAGTTCTGATTTTCTGATGACCTCCACGATACCTGTGTGTGTGTGTGTGTGTGTGTGTGTGTGTGTGTGTGTGTGTGTGTGTGTGTGTGTCTGTATATAAATAAATACATATCACAATTGATACATGATAAACAGCAAAGCTAAAATGTGAGGCAGTTATGAAACCTTTGCATCAAGTTAACAGTATCGTGTTATTTTCGCTCATCCTTTTGGATATCACTATCTATTCCTCCAGAGCAGTCCTTCTTAACGAAATAACACCTTCTCCTACACCTCTGTCTCACACACACATACACACAAATCAGGGCATGTGGTTATTTTAGAATATGTGTATAATTTTTTTTTTCAAGGCCAGGTGTGAAATGTGTGTTCATTAAAAGTGACAAAGACCTGATTTTCGAAAAAAAAAAAAAAAAAAGAAGAAGAAACTGCTCAGAGGCGGTGTAGAGAGCTAATGACAGAGATGCAGAGATGCAGGCGGAGATGGAGGAGGGGTGCGGCAGGCCATTCTGGAGCGCGCCGCTTTGTTTTGACACCATCATGCAGAGACGGATCACGCTCGCTCACCTTAACTCTCGCTTTATGGCTGTCACCCTGCAAACACACACCTCTCCGATTTACTAATACACACTAGCCTGTGATTTAATGCTCGCCAGCCAACGTTTCACATCTGGTAGCATTTGTCCATGTAGATTTATTGTTATTACCTCCTCTCGAAGGCTGCAATCATGCTATGGTAAGATGAATAGTTGCAGCGTGGGGGGACACGTAATAAACGTATGACAAACAATCTACTAGAAGTTTGTTATATTAAGGATATGACATCATTGTTGCCTCTGACCAGTGATTCTGCTTGTCCATTAGGAAAGTCTGGCTGTGTTTCTGTAGCTACTGTCAGATATTCTATAGCTACATAGCTACTGTACGATATGCTCTAGATAATATTTTATAATTACTGTACTGTACGTTTGGATTCGTGAACTATTATAAAAAGGGTAAACATTCACCGATGCTCAACAAGATGAAACACAACGCATTAAGAGTCGAAGGATGGGGGGTGTAAACATTTAAGCAGGACGACCAGTGTTATGATAAATTGTTATTATTTTGTTCGGAGACTTTTTTTTTCATTTAGTACTTCTCGTCAGACATTACAGAAAATATGTATATGTTTATGTATGTATTTATGTTTATAAGTATACAGTTAAGGTCATATGTTCACATACATGTTTGTTATTAAAGCAGAATCTGCAACATTAATCATTTAAAAATAAATAACAAATATAAAATGAGGGATCGTAACCTTTACTTTTGGTGGCTTATAAAAGACATGCCATGATCTTCTGTATTTACTGTACACAATGATCCAGTTCAAAAGTTTACATCCCCTCGATTCTTAATACTGTGTGTTATTTGAACAGGATTTTTATTATTTTGTTATCTGGTAGACATCTAAATATCTAAAATAGCTTCTGAAGCACAGTGCTATATGAAAACATAAGACTTATAAACAAAATAATAACAATTTACACCAAGCATTATGTTCAAAAGTTTATACCCCCCATGGATCTGCTCCAGCACTGCCAAGCTGCCACTGTTGGGCCCTTGAGCAAGGCCCTTAACTCTCTCTGTTCCATTGGTGCTGTATCACGGATGCCCCTATGCTCAAGGGAATAAGGAATACAAAAAAATCTCTCTCTCTCTCTCTCTCTCTCTCTCTCTCTCTCTCTCTCTCTCTCTCTCTTTAATAATATTGTGATATTGACTGACGGGTTAGCGTTGTCACTGAGAAAAATAATCATTTTAATAAGATCATTTTAATGTCATTTATCAAAGATTTTCTCTATATCTTTTTGTATCATGTTGCCTTTGTGAGCATCAGTTAATGTGTCAAGCTTTTGTAATAATTGTTTACGAGTCTCTCTGTGTCCTGCTGGTCAAATAAAACCATGATTCAAGAATCATTATTCTGATTCTTATTCTGAAATAAGTACAAGATGCTGGAAAAGTAAAGAACATGCAGGACCTGGGGGATTTTCTGAAGATTTGTGGGCAGGACAAACAATTCAGGAGATATAAACTATATAAATTGGCTCATTTGTGTGCTTTTTTTTTTTTTTTTTTGTGGACTATACAGTATGTATTCAGGGAAGTACAAACTAACAAAAAATATTTTTTTTTTAAAATATTTACAATTTTGCAAGTTGTATGCAAATTTATATCCGCAAATGTAAAAGAAACTACTTAATTCTTAATATCCAAAATAGCTAATCATTTGGGAGAAATGCTATGGGAAATATTGTATAATACTATTGCACTTCTCTCTGTTCTGTCTAGAAAAAATATTGTTATTACCAATAAGCTTATAACGGTGTCACCATGAACTGAGAAATTCCTGGCAATTGATATTTTCATGGCAAAAAAAAAAAAATTGTTGTATATAAAATTTAGATCCAACACTGAGCTCCAGTGCGGATCCATTATAGCTACTCTTCTTTGGGTTTAGTTTTATCCTCCAGTATTCTAGCATTTTCCTCAGTTTTTTTCAGGCTAGTGTGGATTCTCCCTGATTGGACACCTCGGTCTATCCTACATAATAAGTCACTCTTACATAAGGTCCAAGCATGATAATGGTTCAGGAGCAGAGATTTCAGTGTAGTAACTGTTCCTTCAGCATTGATAAGGCAAGATAAACTTCTCACTAACATTCCCACTGCTCCAGTCATCACGTAGCGTCTGGTCGGTGGATCTGTTCTGTTCCTGTAGACGTACACCAACATGTTCTGGCAGCCTGGCACTTTTAAAAAGCACCTCAAACTTTCCACTGCTTACTTAATTTTAAATTTGAAACTCTTTGAATATATTTAGATTTCAGAAAGCACAACCACCCAAATTATTATTATTATTATTATTATTATTATTATTATTATTATTATTATTATTATTATTATTATTATTATTATAACATGCCAAAATATTGATTGTTATGTAAGAATTTATTTTTATTTTATTTTATTTATTTTTATTATTATTATTACACAATGTTTAGATAATTTCATATTTAAAAAAATCTATATTCAGTGCTGAATAACATTACAAACCTACGAAAAATACTAATCCTTAATTAAGGTGAAAACCTAGATCTAATTATTACAAACTGAACACCTTATTTTTTAGCTAATTCCCATTAAACGTAAAAAGAAAAACATTGTTAATTAACATTTCAAATGCTGTAAGCATAACAAAGATATGAGTTCTTACACAAAGTGAGTTATTTGTTTGTTTGTTTGTTTGTTTGTTTGCAACCCGAGCACACTATTTTTAGCTAATTTCAAATAATCGTTATTGTTTATATTATTGTAAAAAATATTCAGTGATGATTAACATTACAAACTAGCAATAGGCCAAAGATACAAAGTTGTACATTAAGTAAAGACCTGAAATAATTTCGAACACACAGTAAAAAGTAAACACCAGAAAATAGAGGACCTGCTCACTCATGGACATTTCAGCTTTTTTGGTTTTAATATTTTATTTGGTAAAATTCTCAAATGCCACTCTTTCTTTTTTTTCTTTTTCTTTTGTTTCTATTTTGTTTTCCATTGAAAACTGTGCAGTTTTCCTTCAAAGCATGCATCCAGTATAATAACATGCGAGAAATTGCTGCGTACGCTATTCAAACAGATGTAGCGACAGATGAGACCTGTACTGAAATACCATGTGTAACATTTATTCTCTCACTTCCTGAAGCTGAAAATGGGATCTGGTTAGAATTAGTGCAAACAAAACAAAGGAGAATAAAAAAACAACAACAAAAAAAACATTTGATATAAAAAACAGGCAAAAAAAATAGATTGGCCATGAGTGCTGAGATGAACGCTCGAGTGAGCGATTTACCACATAGCGTCAACTTCAAGAAACTCTCTTCCAGCCTCTCTAATTATGTCATCTAATCTAAACTCCTGCGAGGCCTCTCATTGGCTGACGACTGTATCGTTTCTGCCCCGCTTACCTTTGTGTGGTCCCGGAGCATCATTAAAATTTCACACACATCTCTATGTGCTGTCCATCAGTGTTAATGACCAATTCTTAAATACCTTGTCCTTGTTTAATTATCCCTGTTTGTGTCTTTTAAAGATCAGATTTCTGCATCTAAACATACAGCCAGCGTCTTGTCTGTCAGTGCCAATGTCATCACTGTATTCGTCTGCTGCTTGACCGTGACAGGCCCCACTTTCAGCCTTTATCTGCTTCTCTATTCTTTCTTCTGGCCACAAAGATCCCTTCTCTCTTTTTTTTTCTTGCAGCTCTCCTGTATTCGCTTTCTACACGTGGCAAATGATTGCCCGGGTGAAGGTATTTTCTGTTTCAATCTCCCATTTTCCCAAGGGGGAACAAAAGGGACAAGCTTGGTGCAGCTGGTTTCACCGAGAAAATGGCTCGGAATTGCCTCATTCCTCGGCAGATTAGTGATTGCATACAATCCCGGCCTAAGTGCTATTGTGCGCCACAATTTGGCCATTATACTTTAGTCTTTTCCCATTCGGAGCAACCCCCTAACCAATTAAAGTAATACAGCCTTTCCAATACCTGCTCCCAATTAAATGTGGGCGGTATTACCTGCCTTGATGCTGCTGACCATGAATTCCTACCACTTTACCCGCATTCATTAGGCCTATTCATTCTGAAGGGGCTGATGACAAGGATTCAAGACTGGCCCATTTCTTTCCCCTCCTCCTCCACCTCTACCTCCACCTCCTCCTCCTCCTCCTCCTTCTTCCTCCTTTTTAACATTTTTCAACTTCAGGAAGAAAAAACAAGGAAAGTCATCAGCACTGACACTTTTTAATCGTTCCCCCCTTTTTCTCCTCTTCTCTGGTGGAAATCGGTCGGTTCTGCGGTCCTGTGCTCCTGGTTTTGTTTTCCAGCTTACTGTATTGTGTATTATCCGTATTTCTTTCTTTTGATTCTTCTTTGCCCTTTTTTTCATTGACTTGGCAGCATCCAAAAAGCCTGCATATGCTTAAAACGAGAGAGAGAGAAAGAGAGAGAGAGAGAGAGAGAGAGAGAGAGAGAGAGAGAGAGAGAGAGAGAGAGAGAGAGAGAGAGAGAGAGGCCTCTTCAGGCCACTGAGTCGATTGACAAAACCGGAGTGTTAAAAGTCGACAAAAGCCAGGCGGGGAGTGCCGTCATCCATGCTCGGTGAAGCTGCCAGTCACATGGTTGAGCTAGCACAACCCAGACATGCTAGTCAGCTTTGCAAAAAGAGCCACCCTTTTACACCAGCCTTCTGGCTTAATTTACTATTTATGCAAAAGTGTTATAGAATATGTTGAGCTACTGTATATCTTGAGGTCCGTTCCAGCAGGACAGCATCATAAACACATCGCAATTCTTACAAAATTTGTGTGTGTGTGTGCATGTGTGTGTCATTTTTTTGTCCTTTGTTTAGGTCTGAAAGGTTCTACCCCTGACCATGGAACATAAACATTCATCGTGACCATATGCCTTTGATCCTAGATGATCAGGAGCCTTCAATACTTATTTCTGTGTACATGCTTTTCCTCTGCATCCATAAATCAAAGCCAGTTGACCATGACTTACATCCATGTCTGAATTAAAGCAAAACAGCACTAACACGAACAGAGAGGGGGACTTTTAAGACGTTTGCTTCACGAATAAGGAAGCCGAAGCTCTTCAAAACAAAACCTTCCGAGCCCCTGAACCGAGCCACCCCTCCTCCTCCTTCTAGCCCTCCAACCACTCCACTGCCTCTGAGAACAGATACAATGGTGCTGCTTTTTTTCATGAGAGAAAAGGAAAGGAAGGAGAGAGGGGAGATAAAGATAAAAATAAAAAGGGTAAACGCAGACCACATGTCTTCATTATAGAAGAAATGCAGCTCGGCTATCCGAGGGCCGAATTTGAGCTTCTGAGCTCACCAGGGCTCAGGGTGAAACGAGCTCGCTTTGTTTACAGTGTCGTCCCTCTGACCAAGCGCGTATCAGATCAGGTTCAGTCAGGAAATGGGCCACCTGAAGGTTCCGTGGGCATCGGAAATCTCTCCGTACATGCTCGTTCTCGGCTGAAACAGACACTCCTGCTTCACTCGACCATGGCAGAAAAGCGGGACGTAAAAAAAAACAAAAAAAAAACAAAGGACTGTTTGGACAGATTGTTTAGCATAACAACATTGTGCATGGAACGTACCATTCCATCCAACTAATACTATTTAATGATTTTTATTCTAACTGTTTTATTTAATTATTACGGCCAGCTTACTATTCTACTTATCGTCCTACAGCATACAGCATAATGTTATTTCAGTGTTGTTCTATGCATCTTGGAAGCTGACACTGAATTTTTACATTTGAATTATATTCAAGTTACATTACATAACCACCCCAACACCATCACCAACACCACCACCACCACCACCACCACCACCACCACTCCAGTGGTCTATTATCACACATCTGCCATGTTCACATCCATGATCGTGATCTGATGTGAAGTGAACAGATGAGACAAGGAGAATAGATTTTTTATTATTTTTTTTTTACTGAAATAGCAACATTACTGTTAACCAACAGTCCACTGGCTGTTAGCTAGCTAACAATTCTTAGTTTAATAATAAAACTAGCTAGAATGTGAGCTAAATATTTAGATTGCGCATAAGATAAATATAGAGTATTTAACATCAGTGCAAAAA